>NC_050599.1:5823560-5953560 GCF_013368585.1 Megalops cyprinoides
TGAATGGATGCTTACGTCGATACCATTGAGTGCAAGGACATCATATGGAACAACGAATCTGACTGCAAACTCTGCCATCAAGCAAGTCGTTCCATTTTCCCGCACCACGAATATGTCTTTGTCGGGGTTTGTAGACAACCCCGAGAGATTCTCAACTTCCTGCTCTGCCTTTATCTGAGAAAGAATGCCTGTAGTGGGGAGAGTTTGTGACCAGTTAGAAAAAAAAAATGAAAAGGCAAAAAGACAAAACATTCATCTACAAGGACGTATAAGTTGAAAAAGCTGGTCGAACATAATGAGAAAATAATTTGGCCCATTGGGGACAATAATAATAATAATAATAATAACGTAATCAATTGACATAATATAGATCACTTCCGTTGAACCCAAAAGGTGCAGGTACATTGCCTCTACTGTACTCCATAGATAGTACACACGTATCAGCTCATTGGGTTTACACTAAAGCAGGACGTGGGAAATAACAGTCTCAAATTGCACCATCGCATAAACAAGGAATTAAAACGTGTCCCTTACTGAAAATAGCGAGCGTGAACAGATGAATTCCTGCGCTGTCCAAGGTCCTGAATCCGATGTGCTCCGTCATTTTGTCGATTGGCTTGGGAGAGCTGATATTAGCGCCTTTTGAATAAAAAAAACCTCTACAAGAAAAGGAGAACTACGGTCTCAGCTCACTGTCTAGTAGTCACGCTCACAGCATTGTTTATGCAGCAGCTGTCCAGGTATGCGTGAGGTAGCATCCAGCCTACATTCGCAGCGGCGGTATTTTAGTCGTCTAAACACTAAATACAGATGCAGGCACGTTTGATGGTGAGACGAAAGAAAGAAATGATTCAGGAAAACGTTTAACTGGGCGCGGAGACGGCTCTGGTCGTGCCTACGGAAGGACAGCCGAGAAGGAACTGCGGCGTGACTCAAGGTAACGACTCAGCGGAGGAAGTTCTTTTTAAGTTGTTCCATGAAGATCATCAGCGCTAGTCCCGCAATGCTGTTATTTCCATGCCTACCGTCGCAGCTGAGACGAGGGGAGATCGTTACCCTCTGCTTCTGGGCAAGGTTGCAGCTGTTGTGCGCCCGGCTGGCAATACCGTGATGTGCTCCCGATGCAGTGCTGTTAATGTGTGAGCTCAGCCGTGCGAAGACAAAGCTGCGACCACGGCAATCCTACCCAAGCTGTCACTTAAAACAACACACTTTGAATAATGTTGTGTTTTCCCTCTCATGTTTCCTCATGCGGACTAAATGGATATTAGAAAAATAACCACACCTATTTTCATCGAATGAATATTATGGTTACAGACTAACTTGTCATGTATCAATGAACCTAGAAAAAATCAGTCAGTGACCTTGTCTCAAACATAAAAAAATCTACACGTTGTTTATTAATACCTCTTATAGTTTGTCACACAAGTCCTGAGAGGAAGCATGTATGATCTAGTGTGTGAATGTGTCACTTTGTCGCTAGTCACATGACAAAACTTTGAGAGTAGCGAGCGCCCCCCTCCCCCCCAACACCACCTCCCACCCCCAACGTTCGTGATCTCTCCGCGTCTTTTTGTGGAGATATTTCCCGTATACACACGCGGGCGCGCACACACGTACACACGCAGGTGCGGATGGGAATAACCCTGAGTCTCTTGAAGTTTGATAGCATTTCCGCATGTCCACACTGTCAAACTGAGACCCTGACCTTCACGGATCTAAAATCGCTCGCCCTGCACAAAATGGATCATTAATGCAGATGGCAAAATAAGGACATGTGCGTCCAATCAAAACTTGCGTGAAGGAGCACCAAGGTAGGTTAATTCAATGCACCAAGAAGCCCGTTCCACAAGAGCAACACTCAGACTGATCCCAGCACTACTGCCAGTGCAATACCAATAGACAAAAAATAAACATACAACATGCCACAAAATAATGAAAACCAGTGCTTCCCATACGGTTTTATTTGTTCTCCATTGTTGGTAGAAAGCAGACAGGATACAGAAAAATACAAATACAATAAAATACGACCAAACAAAAACATAAAACCATCAAGGCTTTGAACATTTCAATGAAAAAACAATATATAGATGCAAATGTATTTATTTTGACCTCAGTCATACAAGTGAAGAGAAGCTGTTTGTCGGATATAAATGAAACGCAAATCTATTTCTGTGTCAAAGTAGAATACAGTATTTTCCACAAATCATTTACTGAAATTTAAACAGGAGTGAACTCGTGTTTCATGTATAAAGGGTATTTTTGCGAAGGGCGTATTGCCTCTCGAGAAAACACGCTTATATTCTTCTATCGGAAAATGGCATTTTATGCTACAGCGTATTGCGCTTAAAGCGACAGATTGTTCATTGACCGACAGCGAAGAGCGCTACTCCAATCAAGTGAGTTATGCGTGCATTTATAGCAGGTAGCTGTGAGCGCGAAGGAAACACCTTAAATGTGACCCCTTTGGAAACACAGAAGCATTGCGCTCTTCACAAAATCAGATGGTCACTTTTTACATTTTAAAGCAGAGAAAGATCCTCTCTCCACTTACTACGGGCTGATTGTCAGAGCTGGAACACTCAGTTTAGTCTTAAAGTTACAGTGCTCACAAACAATACGAGCTTACATCAAACTAACCTTGAGGAAATATACAACGCATGTAAAATGTCCGGACACCCAGAATTGTCCATGTCCATCGCTTTCTGCGTGCACTTAAGTCTCGTTTAATGCGACTGCATATGGGAAGACTATGATCTGTCAAGATGGAGTCGTCTTAAACTGAAAGTCAAATTCGCATTTCACCGCACTGATACTATCGATGCTCGGTTTACTTCCAACCTGCGGGTGCCTCTTGATCAGCGGAAAAGTGTCGGATTTCTGCATTCCTCGCGCTGCAGATTCGGGATTTCCGGACAGCGCATCAGCAGACCCGTCCCCGCGAAGGTCTTTCCCAGTCTTCTTGAACTCCGGAAAAGTGAACCGCCGCAACAGTTTGTTTCCCAGGACCGTGAAGGTTGTTGAGGCTCCTGGCGCATTACTACCGGGCATCTCATTGCAGCTCAGCGGTACATTTTTCAGCACAGTTTTTGATTTGCGTAAAGACATGCGCGAACGCTCAGGAGGCACCGGGCTGAGAATACTTGTTGGCAAACTGCAACGCTTCTGGTAGTAGCTGTCGTCAAATCGTCGGATACCAAAGTCTGAGGTTTTCTTACATTTTTCGTTGTCTGTCTCTTCTTTGCTGGCTTTGGTTCCCATAATAGGGGTCAACAAAATACCAAGCGGACTATTTAGAGGGCTGACAGTGGAGGGTCCAATGCAAGTTGACGCGCAATGTTTTGGCGTGTTCTTGACGGGCCGTGGAGAGAAAAACACGGGGAACTGGTTATCGGAGCTTCCAGGCAATGGGGGCAAGTTAAAATGATCATAGTTTGGTTTTTCACCGCGTTTCATTTTGTTTATACCCTGTTGGGCATTTAAGGGCCGGATCTGAGTTATTGGAGCCAGGACGCCTGAAAAAGCCACGCGAGGCAAAGAGGGCGTACCTTCACCCTCCGCCTCAAACTCCTCTATGGAATCCATGGACAGCAAGCGACATCGTAAAAGTGAGGACTTTCTTCGGTCGGGAGCCCCCACGGCGCAAACCTCCTCCGTGGTTCCAGCACTTTCACCCTGTGCGCGCGCGCGAGCTCTGCTTTGCGGAGCGTTTCTCTCTAAAGCGTCGGATAACTTTCTCCCGAGCTCATCTTCGTCCACGCTGTCGGATTCTCCCCGCGTGCTTGTAGCACCATCATGGCTTTTCTTGGCTTTGCTCGTGAGCGCAAATAAACAGTCTCGGTGCCCCAGGTACTTCGCCACCTCCACCGCCGAGTTGCCAACTTTGTTTTGTCGGTCGATCTGAAGACCCAATCTCTTGAACGCCCTCACCAAAAAATCCACGACCGACGAATGCCCCGCAACGGCTGCATACATCAGCGCAGTGTTTCCCCAGATATCAACTAGTTCTGGGTCGGCATTATTCTGCACCAGTATCTTCACGGCGTCCAGGTAGCCCTTTTCGCAGGCGTAACTCAAAGCCGTGCGGCCGCTCTCATCCTGACAGTTCACGCTGGCGCCTCTTTGCAGCAGAAGGTTGATGAACTTGGACCTGGCGCGCGTGTCTGGCAGGAGGACGGAGGAGGTGAGCGGAGTCGGCGCTCCTTCCGTCTTGGAGTCGATAATCTCACCGTCCAGGGCATCGAGAACGAACCGCGCCAGGTGGACCTTGTCTTTTGATATGGCCTCATGGAGAATTTTTGCCCCTGTCTGCCCACTAGATTTTTCGGACAGTTTCAACATGATCACCTTTATGTTAGGCACGGGGATGAAGCTTTTTTTCAGCTGGGGAGCAAGTTTGTTAAACCTCTCTCCTTACCAACCTGATGCTCATCGGAGTAGAAAATGAGTTTGTCCACTATTTATACAAACAAAGCATCCCGGTTACCATGACAGCACTAATATCATTAACATACTTTGTCCGGTTTCAAATGGCAATATAATTGGTGTAATTATCATAAGGTACTTCAGAGAGTCCACCGACACGATGAGTGTCTATGATGCGCATTCATTTAGGCACCGATGGCGGGTTTATTAGCTTAGTGCTATAAAACCGACCACTGAACTCCCTCGAAACCGTTTTTAAAACTTTAACTCCGCACCAAGTGAGCAGAAACTGACGTCCGCGGCATTCGCCTTCTTAAGTGTTCCTCAAATCATTACATCTCCAAATCCGAGCAGCATTATCCCTGAGATTGAAGGAAACTCCCAATACCGGTGAGTTCAGTGGGTCCCTCTCCATCACCAAGTCCATTTGGACACCGATGAGCTTATTAATGTACAGTTAACTGCAGTGCTGCCAGTGAAGTCATGAAAGTGCCAAGCACTGTGATGGCTGACACTTTTGGCATTTTTGATGGGGTCGCATTGAATGACTCTACTATTGTACCCATTCCAAGGCAGCAACATTAAGGTTTTTCTTAAGCATTGCAATGAAGTAGTACTTGATTGACACTATTCCAACTACATCCATCAACAAATCACAATTACTCTTCTCCGAATGACATATACCAGCCAGTAAGTAGCATGACAATTTCCAGGTTTTCAAAATCAATAATTTCTTGCTCGTCCTATGAACAAGAGTAAAAGTGCATTTATTTATTCTTTATTATTTGTCATTCTTACTGGTGTTGACATGCAGCAATGCCTCCATAACAAGCTGCCCAGCAGAAACTCAATGTACTGCCAGCTCTTTGGGAAAATTTTTCATTTTAGTATCATCCAAGGCTGGACATATTATACAGTGGGCTACAGTTACCCATAAATTTTCATGGTTTTATATAATTCAAATGAGCTCGATGTAAACTCATTCAGATCATTAGAGGTGACAAAACTTCAGTGTGCTAAATATGACACAGCAGTGGACTAACAAAACCTGCTTTTGTACACCCCCCCCGCCCCATGCACTCACGGGTCAGACTGCTGGATGTTCCTCTAGAGTGGTGTGAAGGCTTTCTGTGCAAAGGGGCAGAGTTGCATCTTGGCACATGGATGGGAAAAAAATGTATTTCAAAATACATGATGCTATAAATGCATACAGCAATAGGAACAAATGTGACAACGAAAATCTTTCATACTCATTGAAGTTCCAAATCATCATTCAGGAGGAGAATTGCAATGAATGCAATGAACCAACCCCTCCTAACCTCAAGTATAAAAACCAGCACTAACCACTTGCTTTTCTTATGAGCTGTTCACTGCACCCCTCCTCCACCCCATCTCCTCCTTACTCCTATTCCTGGGTATGATGTCTGATTTGGGGGGGGGGGGGTGTGGCAACAACTTCGGCCTACTGCAAAGTGTGACCCCTTCTTCAGACTCCAAGCCAAAGAACTGCACCTCTATACCCTCAATGTCTATTACTGTATTAAAATTCATACCTCCTGAATAAATAATAATTTGATGTATTGTAAAGGTAATTTGATACATTGTAAGAGTACTGTACTGGGCAGATACAGTACCTCTCAAGCTACTGTAGTTATGCTTAGTTGCATGACAGGCAAGTGCTGATTTACATCTCAATCAGTGTGTCAATAGCTGGAGTGAGGGCAGTAGGTGACAAAATGGGCTTTATACTGATGTACAGATAAGGAGCAGGGGCTTGGTTTTCAAATAATGGAGTTACACAAATAAATATGCAGAGCATGTTTTTAAAACCTCGATTAATATCATTAAAGTAACGCGACAATGAAAAAAGCGGTCTACACCACATCAGTTACAATATTCAGTCTGATTACATTAAGGTATATTGCGTCAGCTTCAATTTTTTTCTTTTCTGTGAATAAATTATATGTGTGAGGAGAAAGAACAGTGTAACATTTTGATACATTTAAATTACTATATTTATCAAAATGCTGAAACATACATGGGTGATACTTAAAGTCATAAATATCTGAATGAATATGATGAAAATATAATAATCTCACATTTGAAAGATGGACACTTCTAATTCTAAGTGTCATCATAGCACTTATATTCTGGATGGAAAACAAGTTTATTTGATCAAATATATAATCTCAACAAATATGTTTAAAGGCTGTTTTGTATGTCCTAATTTGGTTGTTTTTACATTAATTACTTAAAACTACTGCGCTAAGATAAATATAATTATTATTAACATTATTGTTATTACTCTTATTATTCTACTGAGCATGCTGACAGTGTCTGAATGATTTACTGTTGACAGTAAGCGTGTAGCACTATATTTAAGAATGTTATGGCACAACAATCACACGTCAATCAGAGGTTCAATCAGAGGTCAGACATCGAACAAACTTATTTTCAACAGTAAGCAGAAGCAATCAGCTGCAAAGCAAAGTGTCCAATTTTTCTTTTGGATTATTTATTGATACATATACTATAAAACAGTATTAAAGTAGCAGGATAACAACAATATTTTCATTGCTAGAAGTTCAACGATAACAATATAAATACAAAAACACACTCACATGATGTTCCTTCACCAAGCTACAGTTAAAATAAAAATAAAAAGGAGAAACAACCTGATAAAGTAAAAGCAACACTATTTGCAAAAATAATCTGCTTTTACAACAAACTACAAAGCAAAAAGTTACATGTAGTCACACAACAGAAGTAACATACAAGTGTAAAGGATCATCTAATAACAAACCTTAATATAGTCTTAAACTACTTGCTATATTTCCATATTTATATATTTTATATATATATTTATATATATAAATAACCCCTTATTTTGGCATTTATTATTTGTAAAATAACTGAAATGTCCAACCAGACTTTCACTGAGTGGCACATCTGAAAGCAATGGAATTAAAATTTAAAAGCACTTTATACCACCGCGCTAGATATGTGCTAAAAGCATAGTTACTGTATGATGCTGGAAGATGGATCGAGACAGAAATAAAAATAAACCGAAATGATTGATAATTTTCTTTCCCAGAGACAAACATACCATTATTATCCCAGAGCCCTTAAGTTATTGATATACTGCCGAACACATTTGGTCAAAAAATAATAAACTACATACATTCCAGTATATACAATAAAGTGTCTCTCTATATATTTATTGTGTACTACAACAGTAAAAAAGAGAAATAATGTAGTGGTAGATTCTATTGTATTGTTTATCATACTTTAGTAGAAAGGATTACTTCTAGCTTTTGGTCAATTGAGTTTCATGTCGTGCCACTGGGCATAAATAATATGAATACAGCTGCCTATAGCTAAAGACATTCCCTGTACTAGGCCCACACGGTCTCTCTCTCTCACTGGACTTCTTTTCATGGTTATGACGTACAGTACTTGGCACTGATGCAGCAGACATACACAAGAGGAGGAGAGTGTCTGAGATGGGAGGCATTCTCCCTTTCAGACATGCCGAAAGTATGGGTTTAGCAGACGGGGAAATACAAAAATGACAGCACAGTGGGCTGGCTGAATCACACACACAGCACCACCCGGTACTGTAATGCCGTGTACAACAGTGTAATGTGGTGGGCAGAACTATGATTTATTGTAATGTAGTATATGCCAACGTAATACAGTGGGCAGGACTATCAGGTATTGTAACATAGTGCACACCAATATAATACAGTGGGCAGAACTATCAGGTACTGTAAGGTAGTATCCACCAATGTAATGCAGGGGGCAATGATGTAATATATGGGGTGTGCGGAGGAAATTACTGATTTTGTGTACACTAATGTAATGCACTGTACATTTATGCAATACACTGAAATGCAATGTACACTGATGTAGTGTAACATGGTGTGATGCGGTGAACACTAACGTAGTGTTTTGGGTGAAATGCAATGCCATGTAGCGTTACACTGATCTAATTTTGCTTTGAACTACACTCTTCTTTAAAGCAGGGTACGCTGATGTAGTGTACGCTGTCGTAATCATGTGTGCACTGATGTGATGTTGTGTTACAGCTGTGTACAATGAGCATTTTTCCCAAAACACAGGGTTTGCTGAATGAGGTTACATCACAGATGGGTATGCGCTTTCCGTAACTATGCCACATGAGATTTTCAACAACGGTCAAACGGCAGTCATGCAGGGAGAGTGGGCGTGTGGGTAACATCACTACCTCTCCTAGGTTTGATCCCAAAGCCACTGGGAAAAAACAGAACATTTTTCAGGGACGCTACAGCACCTTTATGTTTTGTGGGATGAATAAGGCTACACTTCCACCATACATCCACGGTATGCCTTTCGACGGTAATGGACTGTTCTCTACATTAACGTGATGATGCCACATGAACCACAGAAGTGAACTTAAGGAGCGTCGTACCATCTCCAAATTCCCAGCGATATCCACCGCTGTCGTTTTCAGAAGGACCGCACATGAGGAAAACGCAGCATCTTATCTGAGTGCGGCGAGAACATGCCGGAACGTTCGCTGTACAACAAAATCAAGTGGTTTCCAGGAGAGGTGAGATCACGGGAATGACTTCCCTTCATTTCCACTGTCTCAGACGCAACGTTTTGGCATTCTGTGAGTAACAAAAGACACTAACAAAACTAACTCCATTTTACTTCATTTTCAAACCACAAATATTGTGTAAAGTATTTGCATACCTTTTTTTCCCCTTAATCCACTTCAGATGTGTAGCATTTCATGGTTTTGATTATCCCAATCATTAGGTCTTTGTTCTGATGATAAACATATGCGGGTCTTACCATTATTGTAAAACCTCACCTAAAGTAGGTTTTAAGTTTATTAAAAGTCACATTTAAGGGGGAAAAATGGGTTCTCATTTCACACGCATACTCTCTCACACAGAAAGTAAGAGCAGTTGTCAGTGTGCCGATTAGGGACATGAGAGTTACGTTGCCAGTTAATTAGCATGTCTGATCTCATCTGATCACCCACCGATTGGTTTCCATTGAAACGGCATGATAGATCATTAAAAGGGCAAACTGTCTTTTCTGTTCAAAACACATCACTTCTCAGCATTGCCCTTGCCTTCTGAAGGTCTGTGAAGGAGCAGAGTTTCCGGCAGCTGTTAGTATTTTTTCTTTCACTTTCCCTTCCAAATCGAAGGTAAATAACTGGGCTCTACGCAACAGCTGCTCAACTGATTAGGTCTCAGTAAGAACATGTAGAAACAATGATGTTTGTGCTAATAAATAAAAGGTGGTCAGAGATAATGGGGAAAAAAAACAATAAAAAAGTTAAAATTGTTAAGCACAACAGTGTGTGACGTAACGCATGATGTTACAAATCATTCTGTTTTATACACGTTGCACTTCCATCACTGAGCCATATAGTAGGCTTCAGGCATTTTACATTCTTACCAATAATCCAAGTGCATTGCTACATTTTTAACCTTCACAGCCTACAGTTTTTAAAGTGCTCATGACATAATACTTAACTGTTACGTATGGTAATTATTAAGATTGTGCTGACAAAAGAAATGAGCCAAAGTTCCTTTTCACTCTATTCAGTACTGCTGCTTCAGTAGTTATGTGGTACCATTAAAATGCAAACTACAAAAAAAAACAACTTTTTAAAATATTCTTTGAACATGTTAGGCCTAAAATTGAATTACATAAAACCGTTGGTAAGAAGGTAAAACAGAATATCACCTCCAACAAACGTTGGTATTGCCAAGAGAACAATGCATTTAAGAAAAATATCTCTATAAAATCGAGCTTGCCAAAAAACAACAACAACAAAAAAAAAAGAACTTAAATAAATAAAACTCCATAGAGGTGGCGGAAGGTGACTCGCTCAGGACGATGGTTACCTCCTCACGGTGGGGTCTGGATCCGGAGCTCAGTGTTAAGTATTATGTCAGAAGGTTTTGTCTGTGTGGAGCAGCTCCACAGGGCTGGGGAGAGGGGCGTAGAGGGGACTCTGCAGGCTGTGTGCAGGGCGGGGGTGGGACAGGGCCCATGGGATGGGTGCTGCTGTTGGTGGTGGTGGTGGTTTTGGGGGGGGGGGGGCTCGGTCTCAGTCAGTGGGGGGGTACTTCACACCACTGTGGCAGGCCTGCGGTCCATCTGTGCCTCCAGCTTCACCATCTGCTGCATGTCCTTCGCCTGTAACGACCCAGCCAACAGGGATCAGCGCAGACAGCTACACTCTACCAGAGATATGTACTACACTCTCCCGCTAAAGCCACATACTACACCCTCCTACTAGAGATACACACTACACTCTCCTCCTTGTCAGTGCAGCCACCGACCACATCTAACTATTACCCACAGCCCTCGTTGACAACTACGTACAACATCCTCCTACAAGACAAACATCCTATACTGTCCTACTGGAGGTGCATACTACACCCCCCCCCCCGCGCTACATACAGCACCCCCACACAACAGCCACTGCAGTCACCCAGCACATACTCCGACCACAGCCATCTACAGCTCCTCTGTGCCACTGCTCTGTTGATACAGGAGTTTGGGGTGCCCTGATCTAGTACCTAATCTGTACCCTTCAGTGTTTAAGATACAAAGCTACAAACATTTATCTGTATGTCCTATATAGGATATAGAAATGTTTCACCGTTTATGTGCACACTAGTTTGTTTTTAGCAGTAAATTAGCCATGAAATGAGCTATTTCATTCCACAGGAAGGTTTGTCAGGGCGATGGATGCAGGGGGCAATAAAATTTCACATGTAGATATCTAGCCAATATTCTGGGACACGTTTTAGCAAAGCTGGTGTCTCTGGTTCTCACCCAATACTTTGAGTTACAGTAACATCCCCTTTTTTTTTTACAGCTTTTCACAGTCTGTGAAGATGTTTTAATTTTTTGATGAATTTCAGGTGGAAAGAATAACCCAGTATACCTGAATCTTTTACTGGGCCATTTGATATAGCTCAAGAGATGTAATGCAAGTGTCCTGGCTGTGCTGCAGATGGATGCCTGGTATTGAGCCCCACACAGTTTCTACACGTTGCTGCTCAACACACCTAAATATCCGTAGTGGGGCAGACATAACTCCTCTCAAAGAACCAGGTTTTTAAGGTAATTTAAAAAACGGCTCCCCTTTACTATCAGCACATGGTAACAGGGTAATAATGGGGTAAAACTGGGGTGAAATTGCAACGTTGCTGTTAACTTGCAATTACATGCATTTCTTCCAGCATGTGCCTTAGAACACAAAACGATTCACTGAATGAAGTCTACTGGTGAGACACAGAATCACTGGGAGAGAGGACAATATGGAGCACAGGTCTGAGGTCAGTTTATGGCCTACCTTGACATTGAGACTTTGCATGATGTGATTTCAAAAGCTGTACAAAAAAATGAAACAAAACAATAAAACAAAAACAAAAACAAATTAAAGCAAATTATGTTTTAAAAAGAGGCCAGACAAAATGTGTTTTACAAATGTATAAGCAATGAGAAACGGCAGACAGCAAAATAATAATAATAATAATAATAATAATAATAATAATAATGGTCACAAGACTTAAATCAGAATTAGCGGGAACCCAGTGGAGAGAATGTGAAGTTACTCTCATATAAAAATAATGCAAGACTTTTTCCACACGCTGTGAGGCTAAAACTCCATATACTTTATCGACTGCGCTTTAAACAGAGATGAGTATGACATTTTGTTGAACTGGTGCAGCAGCTCGGTAAAATGACAGCCCTGTTTATGATCATAGATGTTTTCCACCTGTCCACCTGAGCCAGTGATTACCACTGCAGCTGAGCCTTTTCCGATCTCACTCTAAAAAAGCACGAAGAATCTCCTGACCTTAAACTGAAATGCTTTTGAGGAAGCGAAGCACAATACCATACATAACATAATGTTAACTTGACTGTCAAAGAGCAGTACTGTCCGCTAACAGTTAGCATCTCCACTGATATACAGTACAGAGCCCATTTAAGTATGCTGGAGAACACCAACACCAACCAAAGAAAAAGTACAGCAGCATTAACACTAACATGTTAACATTACCACTAACAAAAATATCACATGGTTCAATGCTTTAATGTGGACTGTGTTTTAAATTTCTAGACAAACAACAAAAACATGCATATATTTACAGTTATAGTGATCAGATGGTGATTCTGTCTTACCATTTATGAACAAAAAGAACTGTAAATATTACTGCATATTCTGGTATAAGATATTAGTAAGAAAATCTCAACCTTCAATCTTCCTCTCAATCTTCAGCTGTGCTACAGTAGCTATGGAACCAGAATGCAGAGTTTCACATGTAGCTTTGGAATCTGAAATGTAAGGTGGCCTGGAGTCCCATGACAGTGCATGCTGGATCAAGAAAGCCCCATTCCCCGTCCTGCAGTCTACCCTCGAAGACACTGGTTCTGGCGACTATAGCTTCGTAGAGGTTATATTTACACCTTGAACTGCTGTCTTTTCAGCTATGTTATCTGGACCGGTGGAGAGCTCTCCCTACCTGCTCGTTCGCCTTCTCCAAGTTCTCCAGCTGCTCGCGCTGAGACTTCTCCAGCTGTTCCATCTCCTTTAGCTGCTTCATGGCGAGCTGTCAATCAAGCCAAACCACATGCATCAGCGAAGCCTTACTTAGGGTAGTCCCACACAAATGAATAAGATATTTCATAATATAAAAAAAAAAACTACACACCCTTTTTCTTTCCTCAAGGAACTTTTTTGTGTTGCTACTGTTCAATTCCCGTACTCTTCTGTAAAAACAACAACAAACATTAGATGACAGCTACAGGCTGGTTAAAAATACCTCTGATTTGCAGGATTTATTCCTTACAGGTACAGTATGCAGTGTGTTACTTTTCACATCAGAACCTGCTGTCTTTACAGATTACATACTGTAGTTTAGACAGAGCCTTCTGTTTGATGGTCTCTGACAGACAGATGTGATGTAGCTCTCGAAATCTACCTGGTGTTGAATGGTTGCTCAGAGGGTGATGTGATACACACCTCTCTCTACCTGCCTAGTGTTACATTACCTGCATTTAGCAGATGCTTTTATCCAGAGCGACTTCCATCATAATAGAACATAAGTGTAACCATTCAATTTAAACGAGCAACATTCCCAGAGTGTGAGCAAAACATTATTCAAGCCCTACCACAAGTTAACTTGTGCACTTTGACAAAAGCCAAGCATACTACGATACAACAGTCCCTAGAACACAGGTTATAATACATCGTAATACTACACATAAAATTATCATCGAATGTAAGGAGTAACAGGTGTTGGGGGGGGTGGGGATAGAAGTGCTGGACAGTCTTTGCCAGACAGATGTGACACACCTGTCTCCACCTGCCTTGTGTTGGACAGGCTTTGACAGACAGATGTGACACACCTGTCTCCACCTGCCTTGTGTTGGACAGGCTTTGACAGACAGATGTGACACACCTGTCTCCACCTGCCTTGTGTTGGACAGGCTTTGACAGACAGATGTGACACACCTGTCTCCACCTGCCTTGTGTTGGACAGTCTTTGGCAGACAGATGTGACACACCTGTCTCCACCTGCCTTGTGTTGGACAGGCTTTGACAGACAGATGTGACACACCTGTCTCCACCTGCCTTGTGTTGGACAGGCTTTGACAGACAGATGTGACACACCTGTCTCCACCTGCCTTGTGTTGGACAGGCTTTGAGAGGAGGAATGCGACACACCTCCACCTGCCTAGCGCTGGCTGGTCTTTGACAGGGGGCTGTGACATACCTCTCCCGCTCAGCCTTGTTTTTGATGCTCTTGTCCTGGCTGATGGCTTTGCTGTTCTCCATGGAGGTCTTGGCCTGGTTGGCGCGCATCTCTTTGCTCTGCCTGTAAGTGGGAACGTACAGCTGTGAAAACGTGCATGCTTCTGGAAGGCTCAGCGGTTCACCGGCAAATGACAACGACCCTGTTGACATTAAAGTTAACTTTCACAGAGAATTAAATTGATGTAATATGGAATATCCTTGGATACTGTTCCAACGTATTTTTTCCTCGTGCATTGTGGTTTCATGCAAATACTGTGCATCTGTCAGCTGCTGGATTTACAGTTTTCATCCCCTGTTGTGACGGCACCACACCGCTGTTTCAAAGAGGACAGAATTATCTTTAAAACCCATTACTGTCGAAATGAGATTACATTGGAGAGATAAAAAAAAAAAGATCATTTTAGCCACAGGATCTGCCTTACACTCTAAAAAAATGTATTATGAAAAAGGTGGTTTACATGTTGACTTTTGTTTTCTTTCTGAGGAGGTACCATTGCAAGCATATCTTTCAGCATTAATTTCACTAACAAAGGCACACTTGTGAAGCTGTGTATATACTCACATTTACGCTACTTTGCTTATAGTGAGGGAATCAATAAGGATTTCTAACAGCAGCAAAAAGCATAAGCTGCAAATAATATCGACACAGATTTGATAAGAATAAAATCTCCACGTCTTTTTCCTTGTATAATGCAAGAATATGAGACAATGCTGTATTTCAACTTACAGAAGCTTATAAATTCTAGAGAGAAATTTCTTAAAAGATTCAGACATTTATAATGCATTGGGTTTAGCACAGTGAATGTTCTATTTTTGTCGCAGGTTTTGGAAAGCTGCCAGCTCCGTGGTTAATGGACTGGAAAGACACCTTGCGGCATACAAAACCAGAGGAATGTCCCCAATTCAGGCCTACATCTCCCCCCAGAGCGGCTGAGCGGTTGACCAGCACAGTTTATTAAAAAAAATCTGACAGGAAAATCCAGGTTTATTGAGTATTTATGGAGATGTATTTGCTTTGCTCCTACTGAAACCCAACAACAACTCTGGTTCAGTGTGGATACAACATTCCATGCAGTGGTATAAGCTCTACTGTATAGCCAGAGTGGTATAAGCTATACTGTATAGCCAGAGTGGTATAAGCTATACTGTATGGCCAGAGTGGTATAATCTCCATTCTACGGCCAGTGTGATATAAGCATTAGTGAATGGCTAGAATGGTATAACCTCTGGCCATAAAAAAGAGCGGTATAATCTATTCTGTATTGCCCGAGTGGTAAGAGACCTCCTGAAAGGCTAAAGTGAGCCAAGCTAATGAATAGCCAGAGGTATCAGTACTACTAAACCACAGAAGCAGTGCTATGAGCTCTCTTATGTGGTCACAGTGTTATTATAAGCAGTATAGGCAGTACTGTATGGCTACCGCAGTGTCAGACTGTGAGGTAATTTACATTACATTATTGTCATTCAGTGGATGCTCTTACCCACAGTGACTTACATAGGTTATATTTTTACAGCTGGATATTTACTGAGGCAATTCTTGGTTAAGTACCTTGCCCAAGGGTACAGCAGCAGCACCCCAGAAGGGAATCGAACTGGCAACCTTTTGGGTTATGAGTCCTGCTCCTTTCCACTATGCTGCACTGCCACCCATACATACCACCACAGTGGTATAAATGCTTCTAAGTAGAAGCAGTGCTATGAGCTCTCTTACGCGGTCATGGCGTTATTGTAAGCAGTACAGGCAGTACTGTATGGCTGCCGCGGTGTAGGTGAGCGGTACAGCGGTACAGCGCCACGGCTCACCGTTCGTGAATGAGCTTGAGCTGCTGGGTCTGCTGCTCCTGGACCGTCACCATCAGCTTCTTCAGGTGCTCACACTGCTGCGTAACGTGCTGGTCCTTCATCTCCTGCTCCTCCGTGCTGTGCGAGTTGATCATCTCAGACCACTCCTTGGTGTGCTGCGCCACCATCTCCTTCACCTGGAGGGGACGGGGGGACGGGGGGCAGAGCAGGAAGCAGGACTCACACGAGGCTCCACACACACCCCACTCTGCGCTCTCCTTACACCTCGATCCCACACCAGATTCACAATCACATTTGTGCTTACGCAATCAGCAGCAGAGATTTCCCTGAGAAGTGCTCTGTCTCTCTACACAAACTTCACATCTACTGCTTATCTACACTAGCATGAGGGATATTTAACTGGTACTGGCAGGGGCTTAGGCTGCCAGCCTGATTGTCTAACAGACTGACTGGCCAAACAGAAGAACAGGGCAGAATACAGTGCAATCTACCTTTGCTTTGTGATCGGAGGTCAGCGTCTGGACTTTGATTTCGGTTTCCTTCTTCAGTTCAAGGCAATTATTCTCTCTGAAATTGAGAGAATAATGACACCACCTGAGTGAAGAGCACCTTCTACACAGTCAGTCTAGGTCAGCTGCAATACAGCGCAAGTCATATTTACCCCCTTTTCTTAATGGCTTTTTCCAGCTGCTTTTCATGAGTGAGTTTGTCTTTGTCATGTTGAGCCACTATCTTGTCCACCTGGGTGCAATGAGACTTCTGCATGGCACTGTGGTCCTGGAATTTAAACACATTCATAGTCAAGAAAAACGCAAATATAAATTCTGTGGCTTGGTTTTCAATGGGGTGTCATGTTCAAGAGCAAAGTTACAAACTACAATATCACTGTATCAAAGGCTAAAGCTGCCGTATTTCCAATTCATCATTTAAAATCATAAAATATCCTTATCACACACTGGGTGGCAATTCAGCCATTATCTAATCTTTGTCAAAATAATTAATTTCATTCCTTTAAGCATCAATCCTTTGTGAATCACGTCACGGATCATTTGAAGATCGACCATGTTTTCTATCCCCCGAAAGGTACAGGCACATAGCTTTCTGAGAATCACACAGGGTATATTTCAGCGTCTTTCACTGCCAGATTTATCAGGCATTAACAGATGTCAAAGGATTGCTCTGAGCACACTAAAGTACATTAAAGTCGTCACTTTACATCAGATGCAGGGACATCTGCACATTAACACATGAACGTGCACGGCAACACTCGTTACCAGCGCCAACAAAGTACTATTCGGTACAACAAAACCATCTTCTTGGGTGACCAACGTGTTCCACTGAAGTCTTTTAATGGCCACCATAATCCATCAGATGTTATTGAAATAGATAAATTAATTAATTTGAGGGAAGGCGGTGTTTCTCTTGGGCTATTTATGCATGATGGGAGCTCGGCTTTGGAGTTCCTCTGATTTTGACACTTCTGAATTGTCCTTTTTGTGACAGTCTCCTTTACTTGCTCCTGTGACCTCAAAAGCACCCCCTTGCTCCAAGACTGCAGTTGTGATGTAAGGATATATTAGTCAGCAGGAATTTGGAAACAGTTTACACAGTGAAGTGTATGCTGGTTTAGAAGACCTCCACGGTTGACACTGTAGAAATAATCTGCTGTAAGTGCTGTAAATTGTTTCTACTGTTTTTAAATGCATTTATCTACTTTTCTGTAATTAAGCTTTTCACATATATACTGTTCTACAATGATGCTGCTCTGTGAGCCAGACATTTGGGGGAATACAGGCTGGATGTCTGTGTGCTTGAGAAAAAGGGGGCTTTGCCACTCTGCACGGACGGCATGCACGCTCACTCTTCCGAGATCACGGACGAACAGGCTAAATGCATGCTCGATTCAAAAAAAAAAAAGCTGAACCGTAACAAGTAACAGAAAGAAAACGAGACAGATAAAAACAACAATACTGTTGCAAAACATGAGATTACCGAACTCATTACCTAACGCATCCTGTGCTGGCTCCTGGCGGGGAGGAGTTAAAAAAGCCTCTTTGAATGGAGTGTTTTTAAACTGCTAATGCTAATGTCTTATCGTTCGTTACGTAAGCTGAAATGACGCTGATCTGCAGCGTTATATTCTCAGCAAAACTCTCCTCGGAAGAACCCTCAGTAAATGCGGCCTTAAGTCTTTTCAAAAACAAACACCCCACTGCATATTTAGCAGAAGCTTGGCTCTATTACCGGCCCAGCCTCTACAGACCTGTACCGAGATGAACTTTGTAATGCTAATGGTGGACCCACTTTCCGAGGACAGATCAAAGAGAAACGGCCTCTATCTGGGGTATCTTACAGACATCAGCGCCTGTAGGAAACACTTGCGTTGGCTGACCACGATGCATAATTCCCAAGAAAAAAAAGGAAAAAGATAAAAGCAGGAACCACTCATGATATCAATGGGCAGCGTGCACCAGTAGTGTATAAGTCTGGTTAAACAGAGAGAGACTAAAACTTCAGGTCTGAACTAAAAGATCAGAGTTGATGCAGCTAATGGAATTTTTTCAAAACTACAAGCCCCACAGTGCACTCCAGGAAAGTGAATGCTGATTGGAGGTTAGGTACACCTCACTCTGATGTCATCCAAGCAACCGACAAGGCACCTGACGAATCACTGGAGGGTGCCGGTGAGTAGTGTAGCAAAGGGAAAGTGATGGAGGTATCCGCCCTTGCCTGACAGAACAAAGTGTACAACTGTTCTGACATTATGCACACCTGCATGGATCCTAATAACTCTTGGAAAATTTTCTACTTCTCATTTATACTGCATATTGCAATGTGTCCAACATGATACTAACAAAGATGCATATAGAGGGAGAGTTTAAGCGATGCACTAGTCTAAAAATGTGTATGCCTCCAAAAAAATTTCCCTGCCAGTCTTTCCACTTGGATGAATATCAGGTACAATATATCAAACAGCTCTAACAACTAGCCAAACGGGATCACGCTTCTACAGTTCTCAAAAAAGACAATAATGGGTATCTCCATAATTTGTGGGAAAAATACAGATGGTGCACTATTTTAAATGTGTTTGGGCTAAATTCCAGCTCCTGTTTGATAAAGTTTGGCAGACTTGTTCAAATTTAATGACTGTTGCACAAAAGTGAAACCCGAGGACTTCCTTATCAGGGGTTAGCCACAATTAAATTAATTAGGTTTCTTTCATCTGAAGGATATAATTAATTATGACTAATAGCTTCCCAGTTAATAAAATATATCACATATCTGCTGAACTACAATTAGCAGCAGTATTAGACATATTTAACTAACTATAACTCACACACTTCCAAACTAACTTCAGGTAATATATTTAACATCTTAACATTTAACTAATGCAATTAAATAAATGTATTTCATAGTTCAGAAGTATACGAGTTCATCATGTTAGGTTTGCTTAGGAAAAAACGATTAAAACAATAAAGTCAAAAAATATCTCTTACCTTTGCATGTTTTTTCTTTAAAGCATTAAGTTCTTTCTGCTGTTTCTTTATGAGTTTAATGTATGTCTGGGGGAAAAAATACATGAATAAAAAAAATCAGTAATAATTATGACAATAAGCACTAAAATGATTCACTCATCTCTTCAAAAAAAGATGCTCTGTATGCGTGTGGAATGATCTAAGAGGCAGGGTTGAACCACTCTCTCTTTTGACTAACAACATGGAAAAGAAGTGCTACATTTCTGCATTTACACAAGTTCAGAGACTGAACTCACGAATGTGCCCGATATGTGTGAAAGGAAAGAAAGACCGTACCACTGGTTAAGTTTATGTTTAAATTAAAGACAAACTGCATTGCAATTAGATTTAATGCTCCTCAAACAGTAGGAAAGGTTGTCAATTAAACATCTCAGCTAATTTATAGTCTAGGCACAGTAAATATTGTGGGTGAGTCAGACATCTGGCTAATCCACTGAGCTCAACAGGAACAATCTGTAAATGTGGACAGTCCATGATTAAGAACCGACTGCTGTGCTGAAAGTGAGGAACTGAATGAAGGTTTGATCTCTCCTTTTTCTGAGACTGTGGGGATGAGTCAGAACAGTTTTCCACTGTTTAATGTCAATGCATCATCAGCCAAGTCATCGTCACTTTGTTTAATTAGCTACCAAGATTCCTGCAACTCTTTCAGTTTTAGATTTGGTTTTCACTTTTCTCATCTCTAATCTGCTAAATATTATGAGGCAGGTCATTTCATGCAAGCTACTAGCTCAGGTAAGGAAACTGAAAAATGGTAAACTGTTGTGTCTCGTGCTTTTCACAGACTATGACCAAAAATATTTACCAGGTCATTCAAGTGCAACTAAAAAAGTTCACAGTTCATGATAGTTATTGCCATTTCATAATAGCCAGTTACTGTTTAACAACAGAGAGAACTTCAGAACTAAACATAAAGTATTTTATTGTAAAAAGGTGACAATTCCGCCTGACAGAGCAGTGTTACAATTCTTTAAAAGGTTTCAGAGGGAATATTCTTGCTGTCTGATGGCAGAATCTGATAACAGGATTTGATTTAGATTTGATAACAGGGATAAATGTCAGCAATGCGGATGGTTGTAAAGTGGATCTCTGTGGAACGTGCGGTTTTTGTGAATCGGCCCGAGTGAGCCCTGACTGCAGAAGCACACGGAGCAGCGCACTGGATCGCGCAGACTGCCGTTCACGCAAAGCCAGACCGTTACCTTCATCTGTTTCAAATCCTCCATGCTGACCTGAGGCACCAGAGCTGCCGTATCTGAAAGAGGAAAAACACCAACGTCCATTTACGATTCCTGACACCTTTAAATCCAGCAAGCACAGGTAAACCGATCTTTTCATGTACCGAGTTTAATTCCCCGTTTTAAAAATAATCAGAAGCCAGTCGTACAGGTGGACAAAAAAAAGCATTTCGCTGAGTCTACAGGTCTCCCACTACCCATTTCTGTTTTAAGATAACTTCATTAAAGCCTGCTACAGTTGTTTTGCTGAAATCTGAAACTATAGTAATATGGAACTCACTGTATTTCATACAGTGTACAGTACATGGCAACCACAGGACCAGCTGCAACACCAACATTAACCAGGGAACACTAGTATATACAGCAACCATGGGACTCTCTGATGCACATTTAATCAGGGCTGTAAGAGCTTGACTTCCTAAATACGGTAGTACACAGTGTGGTATACAGATGCTTAAACAGCTTGGTGCACAGCACAGTAAATGGTATGCTGAACAGCGTGGCAAATGATGTCGTGATCAGTGAAAAGCCGTTACTGGACCCACCTTTCTTGGTTTCCGTGGCGTTGGTCTGTCCAGACATGGACGTCTGTCCCAGTTCTGAGCTGGTCTGGGGCGTTACGCTTGCCTTCACCTGGTTCACCTTTCCTTTCTTGTCGTTCTTTGAGCTGTCATTTGGCACGTCTGCGATGTCACTCTACACAGGTGCGGGTGGGAGACAGGTATATTTGTCGAGTCAGAGTTAGTATTCACACGAGAATGGGAATGAGATCACAAATCATGAAGGCAAATTCAGCTTCAGTCTGCTGTGCCAGAACAGTGTGTAAGGAGAAGCATCAGATTTTCAATATGTGATATTCCAAAAAAAAACATAAAAAAAGACTTGAATAAACAATTTCTGAGCTTCACTCCAAGGTGCCACACCAAATATCACTTGATATTTTTGTACATCAAGAACAAAACACACATATTGACACAATATTGTACAGTTACTGTTATTTAATAATATTAATATAACATACATTACATTCTACTGACACACCGGTAAGATGTATTGCTATATTGCTCTAATATGAGATGATATTAATAAAGCAGCCCATTTGGGGAACGGAATAATGCTGTTTTTCAGGTCTGACTCAACAAAATGCATCGTCATGTTTAAGGTAAAACAATTACAATGTGGAACAAAAATCCAGTTTCAGCCTGACACATACAACCACATAAAATACGATGCCCTGCTCTTTCAGGACAAGCTATTCAACCAGGAAGATGTGAGTTAACAACTTTTCTGAGAATGTGGCTTAAAATGAACAGCTCATCCAATCAGCTGGAGGTGTTGACAGAGAGTAACATCAAGAGGTGCACATTAGATCAGAAAGGAAGATACGTACTGTTTCAATCCCCATGGCCCTCATCTGGTCCGCCCTCTTTTCAGTGATGGACAGAAACTTCTTTGGATCAGACAGCGCATCCACGATGGCTAGAATGAGATTTCGGAAACGTGCTTAATTACGGTGTGTGATACAAACAGATGCGCTGACGTTGCAATCGCGGACACCGGAGATGTAGATAAAGCAGAAGATGAATGGAGGCACCAAGAAAATCAACAAGACTCTTCACCAGGTGACTCTCTGCCTACCGCGGGTAAAGTAAGCGATGAAATATTCATGAGAGCTGAAGCAGCTAACTGCACCCCCTTGGGTGAGACAGAAACAAAAGCATTTTGGATGCATTTATGAATCGGAGAAATTTATGATCTATAAGATGTCCATAATGACACTTTGAAACCTCTGGACTTAATGTTGCATGACCCCCTCGTGTGATGTTTCTAGAGTGTTCTGCCTTAGAGGTGTCAGTGATGAGAGCTGAAATGTTCTGGGGTCTTGCGCGTCTTACGGAGAGCATCATTATGGTGTCATTAACCATCATCATCTTCCACTATTCATTTACCAAAACCAGTTCTGTCTGCATTTTATATGGGTGAGATAAAAATAATAGTGAAAAGGCAGGAAAAACCCTGGAAAAAAAAAAATGAGATTACATTATCATTCACCCTCCATTCTATCCTCCCATTCGATAAAATCCACGTTCATGTTTGAACAGATAAATTCATCTTCCAGTGAAATTTCTGCTGTCTGTGTGTGAGCGGATGAGCCTCAGCACTGTAGTATTGCAAAATGTCATCCGGCCCATCAAAAAACAACAAGCAAAAAAACAATAAACTAAACAGTACTGAGAAAACACACTTGCCACATCTCCTTTGTTTTTAATTAGGTGATGAACAAAAGACAAAAATGTCACTGCACTGATGCTGCCCCATGTGTTTCATACAATGATAAGGGCCCCAGCATCGGTGATGCTGCAGATGGGCTCAATGTGGGGTGACACCACTGGACAAGCACTTATCTTCACATATTATTATTTAGTATTCTGACATGAAATACACGTGTCCAGCCAAGTGGTGTGACCCTGTGCCTCATGAATTCAGTTCAGGCATGAAGGAGAACGGGGAATAAGGGAGTGTAAAATGGAGCCTTGCTCTTTTTACAATGAGCTCCGGTGGTACATTACTGGTCACGTTGCTGTCTCCGTGACAACAGCTTGTACACCGCCGAACTGAACACATAAACAAACTCTTGGAGGATTACCGTGCAACGGTAAAATGAAAGGTGTGGCTGCTTCCACAAACAACGCTCTTGCTCAGACTCGTTCTTGACAGTGTTCACTGCTACCCGTGCTGTGAACCTCCCTCACCTCCGAATCCGTCCGGCACGTAGGTTTTCAGCACGATGTTGCAGAAGACGGTGGGCAGGGAGAGAGGCTTGTTTCCCTCGTTCCGCAGGGAGATGTGTCTGTACCCTGCCTGCAGGCCGTCCAGAGGGAGGATCCGCTGACCAATCAGCTTGTTGTTGTCGTCGTACACAGCGATCCTGAGCACTGCCAGGTCAGGAAGGATCACCTGGAACCACAGGTGTTTGTATGAGTGGGGGGGGTACAGTATAAATACTTCTATTTTACAGTTTCACATTTTAACAGTGAGCTACCTGTCCCAAGAAAACAGTATAAATCCTCTGTGCCTGTTCTCTGAGCGACAGAAGGTGCAGCAGCAGAAAAAAAGCATGGTTAATTTAGCATTGCGGCTGCTTGTCAACTGTTAGACTAGATTCCTGCCAATCACCCCTACCCTGAGCCTTAATGCGTCTACCTCACACTGTGAATCTGCCTGAAGATGGCAGGTTGCTAAGGCATTACAGCCAGGGCAAGTATTTGCAGGCATTTCACAAAACAACGCTGGATGCCCCATAAAATTACCTCTTTCTATAGCAGTCTACATCCACTGCAGAATTGTAATATAATGTAATGCTGCATTATAGCATGCAGTTTGCTAAAGCTGTGCTCCTCTAATAGACACTTCTATTGTCTCATAATGATAATGGTCTTGGTGTCACTGCCACGGCTATCCCACAACGCTGCCTCTCACACAATAAGCAAGGGGAGGGGATCTAAAAACACTCTTCTATTGTCAGGCGACTCCGGGCCGTGACTACTGAAACGGCAGTTACCTTGGATACGCAGCATCTATGGGATCGAGAACAGAGCACGGCGCACGTACGACAGATTACTGCTCTGAGGAACAAGGGGACATACAGTAAATGCGGTCACCGGGATGCCGGCTGAGGATGTGTTTGAAGATAAGCCAGGAGAGAAGGAAAGATTAATGAGAGTGCGAGAGTGGCGGGGGGGAGAGAGAGGGAGAGAGAGAGAGAGAGAGAGAGAGAAAGAGAGAGAGAGAGGGAGACTGAGTGGGTGAAGACAGAGAGAGAGAGAGTAAGTAGAGAGATTGAGCGAGAGGGAGGGAGAGAGGGAGAACGTAAGTAGACAGAGAAACTGAGAGAGAGGGATGGAGGGGGAAAAGAGAGAAAGAGAAGGAGAGAGAAAGTAGACAGAGAAACAGAGAGAGGGATGGAGGGAGAGAGAGAGAGAAAGAGAAGGAGCGAGAAAGTAGACAGAGAGAGGGAGAGAGGGAGGGAGAAAGGGGGGAGGAAGTGGCCCTTTTCAGAGAGGAGATACGGGATGGCAGCACCGGTTTCACCGGCGCTGCGGCATGAAGGCCAGTGACTGCTGGCGTGATTTATCACCTGCACTGGAGACACAGCTGAGTGGGGCTGGAATCTGCTGCACTCAGCACGACCCGAACGCCTCTCCTCTCTCTCTCTCTCTCTCTCTCTCTCTCTGTCGTCACCCATTCAGTCTCCCTCCTCTCCCTCTCTCTCTCTGCTTCTCCTTCTCTCTTTCCCCTTTTCTTTTCTTTCAGCTCTCTCTCTCTCTCTCTCTCTCTCTCTCTCTGTCCAACAGATTTTTATTAGTACTTCTGTTTTGCAGTGTACATTTTTATGGTATGCAAAGCCCTCCATGCCTTTTGATTTACTGTATTTACGGACAAGCTGAGGCTCCCTGGTGCACTGATGAGTAGACCCACTGCTTCAGTGCTGTGCTGCCTTCAGTAAAGCATGTAGCTGTTTGCCTAAAACCCGCATTACTAGTCAAAACTGTCCATGCCCATTTCTGACAGTACTGCTACATCAAAGCCAGCGTTGGCTTTCGGTGAAACTGATGCACTCGCCGGCTAACTAATAAACCGTTACACAAAGAACTTCAGTCTGGACCGTGGTTGAAGGAGAGGTAGAAACAGGTTTATTGATGGTCTTCAATACAGCAAGGCTTCACACGCGATGGTCGGCTCAGATGTTACACGCACTAAGTCTCACTTAGAGTCTTACGCCTTACACACTCATCAACTTCTCACGATCCAGTCTGTCTCTGCTGCAGGTGGGTGACTCTCACACTCGCACACGCACACGCACTCGCACTGGAACTCTGCTGCACAAAGAACATCTTATACCATCACTAAGCTGTCCAGAATATTTAATTATAACTGGCCTTGCATCGCCTAGAGTCTGGCGCCTAATTGGAAAAACATTGCTTCAAAAGGTATCCTGGATTGATAAAGGAGTACACACTGACCCAACTCCTCTTTGTCACAAACATTGACAAGGGAGGCAGAGTGGGAGAAAGGTCAGCCAGGTAGAGAGCCCCTATATCACCCAAGAAAAAAACAAAAACAAAAAGCTTCAAAGAACTGAGGTATTTTGGTTGTGATATATGCATCGATATATCTGATAATCCCAAATGGTTAAATATGAAGTGACTGACCTAGTACTGAACTACAGCTATACGAGTGCTCGAAATCATAGGCCTCTCCGTTGGGACGGCCTTGTGCCACGTACACACTTTCAGTTTGCCTGTGTGCATGATTATTTCAACATAGCAGCATCTCTTGGAATGTAGGCCACAGGTCACAACTCTGTGATCAGCCTAAAAACTACACAGACACAGTCACATTATACACTGTGCATACTAATTCTACCAAACTAATCAGTCTATTGATATAATGATCACTAAATAATCACCACTATTCTTCACCAGTCACAACTGATTTATGGGGCCAAGTAAACCAGATGATCTGTATGGAGCAGGAATTTAATGGCAGTGATATGTACAGGAAGAACAGGGGCCCCGGACTGCTTTAACATTGTTGCCAGTTTGAAAGTATTGTTTGATGCTGAATTTAAGTTTCAGCCCCAACTAACTCACTGTTCTTTTCCAGTATCAAGTTCAAATTTAACCGCAGCTTCCTGCGTCTACCTGGTCTTGGTTATTTATAGCAGTCAAAGGATTTGAGTGGGTTTCATGAGCATGACTGGGGTCACCCAAAGCTGCAAAAGCATTTTATATGCAGGAACATAAAGACAAACTCTCCCTCCCCTCCCCATTTCAGAACAAAAGAGGACAGCATAATTAGGGAAAAAAGATAAACACTAATACCTGCCTAACTCTCCCACTCCCCCTCTCTGACGCTGGAGGTATGTAAATGCCTCTCGCCCCTCCCCTCCTCTCTCTCACTGTTATAGCGGGGGTGTGTAAACACTCAAATGCTGAGAGTGAGGAATTGAACAATGGGAGTCAAGAGCTCCAGTTGCTGACAGAACAGTCTGGCAAACTACCCTGCTTTATGCACTTTACGGCTAATTATAGCAAGCAGGCGTAGGACAGCAAAACCCTGCTGGGACTTGAACCCGCAACCTTCTATTTGCTCGATATTGCTGACGCCATCTTTTAAGCCCAGTCCACTCCATTTCAGTTCAATCAAGCAATCAGAATGTACTAAACATAGTGTGTACAAAAAAGGCACAGCCACAGAGCACCTTGCAGTGGCACAACAGAAATGCAATGCAATGCAGAATGTTATGAGGTGAGAACTGACAATTATTAATAGGAAAACAGTAGTACCACGCTGACCATGTGAGCTATGTTCCTAATTTAGCTCAAATCTAGACAGCATTGGCAGTAATTTGGGGATAAGGGAAAGTTATCCTTGGAGAGTGTGAGAGCTGAGTGCATTCTGTGTGATCATTTGGTACTCTTTGTTTCTACCTGCATGTATAAAACTTACACACAGAGATGTTGTTCTTCACAAAGCCCTCTGTCTACTCTCCTGAAATGTTAAGGGTGTCGTATCTTTCCCGAGCGGAGCAGATTATCTGCCTCACAGCCTTGACTGGTTTCTGTCCTGTGTGGGTCTAAGGAAACACACAGGCCATGCCCGTTCAGCAATAGATGTGGTTTCACCTGGCTCAAGTTTAAAAGAATGTTTTTTAGGGAGTTTTTCCATTTTTAATTAACTGCTAACCACAGCATATTTCAAAACACAGTTATAACTTTTCTGTCTGGATACTCCTTGAAATGACGTATATGCCTATTTGAGAGTTGCACACCTTATCGCCGTGTAAAAATTGTGATGTACACTACAGAAAGTTGGAATTGCTCTGACTTCTCTGTGTGAGTTGTTGGATGATTTTTCCCCTGAGAGCTTTCAGAATAAACACGGAATTGTCTCACTGCACTCTGACCGTTTCATCATTGAAGTTTCTTTCTAGAAGGTGAGATTCCACGACAAGAGCTCAGCATCAAGGTGAATGGCAACCATGCAAAACTTCCAACTCAACATTGAGTTTACTGGCATAACACAGAAAAACAAAGACAACACAAGTAAAAAGATGCATATATATCTGTACAGATAAAGATGAATATAATAAACTATGAGCAAAAACTATAATTTTCTAAACGTGACTACTGCCCTGGATTCAGCTATATCTCCTCATACCATAACTGCCCCATTTCACCTGATGTGCTGGCGAGCATCTTCTCTGTCACTCTCCACATACTGACATGTGAGGCAGACAGTGCAGACTAGGCAGATGAAAGCCCATGACAGAAAAATTTGTAATCTCTCAGAAATGATCTAATTAAATGCCCACCTCACTGTGGATAGACAACTGCAAGTGAAAATGTATAGCATAACATATGGCAAACATGCGCTTGGCATAGGGCCTCTGTGTAAGACTGGCTCATGTGACAGTACATCGACTGACCTTCCTGAACACAAACGGCTCCTCGTTGTAGGCCGGGTTCAGCCCGTTGTTCATCACCATTCGCGTGCGGAACTCTTTGCGGATGGTGTCAGTGGGCAGGCCGTACATATCCACCTCCACGTACGTGCCAATCTTCTTATCCGACAAGAACTGACCTGAAAACACCTTTCATGTGGGAAACAAACAAGCACGTTATAATTGTGCAGACGCAATCTGCAGTCCTACACTAGCAGTGAGCATCAAAGCATACTCATGTATCATACAAGCCTTTAGGATGTTGTGATGCTTCTTGTTGTCACCTTGCTTAATTAACTATAATTCACTCAATATGAATTTCCATACAATCAATCAATGTTGTGTTTGATGAGGTTACAGCGGCACTTTATTTGGCCTGGAAATTGAAGGGACAGCACTTGGCCGTGGGCCGAGGTCGTTGACGTTGACGTGCGGACGTCATAAACGGAAAAGAAAAGGGGGAGATGGGTTGGAGGAGGAATGCTGTGCACAGCTGATATGGACAGGAGGTGGAAGTGGGATTTTTATACTTGTGGACAGGACCAGTTTGACTAGGTGTGGTCAACTGTGTAGGGATTCCCCTGCAGAATCTTTGCTTGTAAAGTCAATATTTACTGAACAATACCGATATATCCCTCTTGCACATTTTTAAACTAAATTCACAGGAGAGAGGACTCACCTGAACGCTGCAGGTAGCTGCAATTACACCATCTACGGGCGTTTCTGAGAAAGGATCGAACATCCTGTCAGAGCGACGCATGAAGTCCGGCTTCAGCAAGTACCTGAGCAGAGAGAGAGAGACAGAACCCATCAACAGCTGCTACTCTCCGGGTGCTTCTGCCAAGCAAGCATTGGCACTGACACATCAGAGATGTGCTCTTGGAGTTTCATGAATATGTAACACTCTCTCAAACAAAATGCCACTATAGTTATATATAATGTAGGTTTACTACTTCCCTAACAATGCCACTCAACATAATTACAGATTCAGAAACAGGTACGGTAGAATTATACCAAAACCAAGTTCTATGTCTGTTACTACGAAATGTACAGTGTTGATCAATGAGTAGATTAACTTAATTTGATTTAACTGAATTTTCACCCTAACTGTTAACAGCAATGGAGAGGTGAGTTGTTCTCTCCTCCCCTGAAATACGTGCAGCACTCTACACTACACTGCAGTGTTCATCACAAAGCACTGATGACATGAATGACATACCATGTAAGGAAATATTTCCCATGATTCAGTTAAGTGCGTTAATACACTGTAATCCTGCATATAAGGAGAGCACTGTGACACACATGGCTTTTTGGTCCTGAATTAAACGCATGCCCGGGGCACTATTGGAAACGCAGTGCCCATTGCCGAGATTTGTGTCACATTCCCAAGCAATGAGACAGTCTTTTGTGCTCTCCCATTTTCTTTAATGCGCCCAGCAGTTATCAGGGGCCTCTGGCGCTCCTTAATAGAATATGACACAGTTAATTTATGAGCGAGGAGGTGCGGTGCTCCTATACGGAGAGATAATGTCAGAGAGGCCATCACTCACCCACAGGACCCGTTATACTCAAACTTTCCCTGGTTCAGCTGCATGGCCAAATCTGAAATAACAGAGGACGGGATATGTATTTTTTAAAAAATTAACACTGGAATTTTACACAGCCATTCAATGTTGGGCGTTATTACTAACGCTGTCATCATCATTGTTTGATGCGCCGTTAAATTGTTGCGCATTCACCGGAGCCACTGAACCACATCGGCAACACATGTTCAAAACAGAGCTGGATAAGCTTAGCGCAGCACATGCTGAAACTGAAAGGAATCGGCTCTGGGTGGTAGTGCATGTTCAGATTTAACTGGATCAGCATGGTCCTACCACAAGCTCAATTTGAAACAGCATGTATTTGTTTTGGTCCTGCATTAGATGATGCCTTTCCACTGTATAGCTGGAACCACTATACCCATTTTCCCCTGTAAAGCTGGAACTAGTCCCTCCTGAGATGGTGCCAAAGCTAGCTGACCCCAGTACAGCACCATTGCTTTACCACTGCATTATGTCACAACCACGGCTGTAGCAGGACATCACACTAAATGCTGGGGCCTGCACAGGTCGACATAACTACCTGGACTCGAAATGCATTCCAAGACCTTCCTCAAAAAAGCATTAGACTCATCATTATCTAACCTCATCTGGTTGTTTGACTTCACCAGCAACCCTGTTTTTTGCTGTTGTGTCCACCTTGTCAGCTCTAAGTGCTGTGCTGGTGGAACGGGTGTACATACGCAGCCTTCTGACTCCGCCCACAGCTCACTTGTAAGTAGGCCAGCACAAGTAACGCTGAGCTGACATGGCTGTGGATGACCAAAAAAAGATAAGGGAATACCACCTGGATCTGAACCTAAGCACCTAAGCAAGCCAATATTTCTCCAGCTCTACAGTGTAAAAGGCATCACTCAAAAGAGGCATCAGTCACTTCTGTATCCATCTTTATTTCTCAAGTGCCTGGTCGTCCTGAATGAGGAGCAGTGCTGGCGGACAAATCTCAGGGTTGAGGAACCCCCCTTCCCCCCTCCACCCCCGCCAGGACGGCATATCAGCGCTGCCCGGCCGCTCCGCTGTCAGCCCCCACGCCTCCCCTCGGCTCTCATGCCTGCTGAATCTGCAGAGGCGGATCTGCGTGGGGGGGGGGGGGGGGGGGGGGGGGATATGCTACTGCTAGAGTGCCCCCAGCATTGGGACAGCATCTGTTGGCAGGCAAGGGGCTCCATAGGGGGGGAGGGGGGTTGGAGGCATGGGGGTGATGGGGATGGAGAGGGGATTGAGGGGGACATTGGGGGGGTGGGCGGGGGTGCATGACATGGTGCGGACACACAGCCCGCGTTACCTGGGGTCTGGAAGTTCAGAGACACCATCTGGCAGCCGGCGTTCCAGAAGATCTGAGGCATGTAATTACTGGAGTCCACTCTGCCTCCTTTGGGGTAGATTCGACTCATTTGCCGCTTGTTATAGCTACACGTCTCATTCAGGAAAAAGAAAAGGGAGAGAATGAAGGATTGCACATGGTTTTGGGGGGATGGGGGGCGGAGGGGGGGGGGGGGGGGGGTATTTTTAGACTGGAACAGCTTGTGCCCCCTCATTTCCACAGGGACCACTAAGGCTGCGAAAGGCCTTGTTTTACAACCCGAAAGCACATTTGCTAATCCAAATGGGAGAGCGTCCTTTCGGTTGTTCAATATTACCAGAAAACAAGCGACAAAAAAAGTCTTGAGCTTCACACCAGTATTGTGGGCCATGTAGCCCTCAAGCTTCACTAACACTGAAATGCACCTTGTTTTATCCCTCACTGTGCATTTGAGAGAGGAATTTTTTTTATAGTTAAGTGTTATGTTCTTTGTTTTATTCTACCATGTTGTGATGATCATTGCTTAAGCATAACAGCTAGACACTACGTTTTTATTGCGATGGTTTATATTTTGGTGCCTATTTAGTGTAATTCTGGCAGTAATGTACCTCTATTCTTGTTGTATTTGCTCCTTTTATATGTATTCAAATGCATCATATATCATTATCATCACCAGCTTTTTAAATCAGTCCAGCTAAGAGCTTCTGCCAAATAAAAGAATAAATGAAAATATCCTAAATGTACATGTGAAAATGTCCCGACTGGTTGTCTTCAGTACATTTTAGCGCATCACTCATCAAAAAGGATACTTTACAAACTCTATAGCGTTGGTCTTCAGGTACCCCAATCCCACAGACTCATTAAAGGATGACATATTGTGGTGGATATTCCGCTCTAAAAACAACAAATCAGACACAAAGAGATTCCAGTAGAACACTTAAGTACACAAGTGCAAACACCACCTCACAGTTCTTACTGCGGCTTCTGTTGATGCAAGTAAACTGTATCTGTGTGAGCAGATGTAAATTACTGGTGTGACACCTAAATGATCTTACTACCCCCTGGATGCAATCAATGCCACAAACCCATCTTCAGATACAGTACTATTCTATCAGACAATGACAAACCTTTCCACATTAATACTGCTGTATGACAACAAAGTGAATTTTTCCCTCAAGATGGGTTTAGCAGATGTGACTCAATACAGGGGTCACTTTATTGTAATACGGTTTGGATTAACCTGGGAACTGTGTCTCTGTGTGGTATAAATGATAAAAGACGTCACCCCTTTCATCAAACACATATTGCTGGAAACAAGAATGCATCCTGGCGGTAAGACAACACAGTTTTGTAAAGTGCACTACAGACTACATTGAAGGATGGGTTGTATTCATAAAGCAATGGCCACAACTTCAAGCCCATGGTAGCACAAGAACTAAATTGAGCCCAAGGCTGACATAAATTACATAAACGGATATGACGACTCAGTAAATGCTAAATGTCAGAAGCTAAGCATGAGACGAAATATAATGATATTGAACTGAATTTCTGATTTCAAAATCAGAACGTGTAACACTGATAGTCTATGAAATCAACAAAGACATCTCAATAGCCAGCTTGTTCACTGGCTCTCTAGTGAATCCAGCAGAATCATTTTAATAATGTTCGGAAAGTTACTGCTACTAGCGTAGCATGCTAGGTACTACTTTTACGGGCTGTTTGGCGTAGTCAATACACCTTGTTAATTTCAGTTTCTCCTCTTACTTCATTCACACCAGCTAAATAGAGTCAATAGGTCAATTATGGATCCGTATTACAAAACATATGGCACTCAAACCCATGGTACATGATGAATATTGGCACAGAAGGAAGGAAAGAGAACTTCAATCATATTCCATTTTTGTTTTCTTATCATAATCATAAGATTATTGAAATAATTTTTTCTCGTTAACAACATTTTTGAAAACATACTTTATCGTGAGCTGAATGTATCGTCTCATGCCTAGCATATACTGCACTTAATTTACTTGTTCCTGCTTGTTTTCTTGCTTTTAATCAAATGATTCCTTACTTTCAAAAGTTTTCATTTGCAAATGTTGTGTGTCGTGCCTCTTGAATACATCCCAGCATAAGAGAATCAGGACCAATTACAAACTACTCTTAAGAAGAAGAAAAAAAGATAACAAAAATGTGATCATATTTGTTCCTCTTACTTAAAGGCCTTCTTTGATAAAAATAAACATGTATTGGCAATCTGGCCCAGTTAAGCAGAGAATCAATTATGCTAATAAGAAACTACTGAAAACATACCCCCTTTACTTTCTGACATGCAGGAGGTACTGTGACTGTGCAGTCAACTAGCCACACACGGCCTTCACCAGCATAGTTTCAATAGGTGACTTAACAGGCTACAGTGTATATCATATAAAACATATGATATAGACAGTACATTTGTGCCCATGTTTATATATGTACATATGTATTTGTACATATCGGTATACTGGTGCTTAGACAGAGACAGATGACAAACTGGGAAAAAGATGGACAAATAAAGCACATATGTAAATACAAACAAGGGTGAAGAGAGATGACTAATCAGAAGAAGATGGAGCGAAAGAGAGAATGGATGAGTCACCGAGAGATAAAAAGAGAAAAGGGGAGAAAAATACAAGAGAGAGATGGAAATAAATGAAGACTGACATGTGATACAGAGAGAGAGAGAGACAAAGAGGGAGAGAAATATATACACACACACATATATACACATATATAGAGAGGGCTTCAGAGGGTGAGTGGGGTCTGTTAGGGGAGATACTGGTGCGCTCTGTATGCTGATGAAGTTATAGCATACTCTCCTGCGCTGTACTGCCTCCGTGTGAATCATTCCACAGTCTACACAGTAACAGTGTGTCTAAAGCAAAAATTAAAGAGACGCTCAGATTAAGGGCCGTCCTCCGACGTGCATCGGGGGTTTTTGCATTGCTGTCTGCATGGCTGATGGGTGGGTCACTCTCTCTCTCTCTCTCTCTCCCTTCACGACACTTGCCTTCGGCTACGTCGAAGCTCTGGAACTTGACGGGCTGGGCGTAGTTGACCATGGCGGAGAGGTACGGGTGGATGTTGGTGGTGGCCCCCACGTATTTGTAGGAGGCGATCAGAGCCTGCTCGTCGTCCTCAGTCGTTTCCCCACCCTTCGAAAAACACAGATTTGACAACATATTGGCCTGTGTTTGCTGTCCTTGACAAACATTTGTTAAAGAAGGGATCTTGGGCAGCAATGTGGCGTAGTGGTAAAGAGCAGGACTCGTAACTGAAAGGTTGCTCCTGAAGAATAATGGTGATTACTTAGTGATTACAGTATAATGGTAATTGTGTTTATGTAGCTTTTAGGGTGATCACACAATCAGGTTATGTGACACAACCCAGGTTACCAATGTGATGCTGCTACATTGAACTAATCATGCACACATGCATGCTGTGATCGTGTGTATGTGGTGCAGGCCAACTAACTGAGAGGCCCACGATTTCATACACTCACGTAGTTGTTCTCAGTTCAATCCCTTCATGTTTAACCACTTAAGGGTGCTGAGAAAGTTCACAACCGTAATACCTCATACCTTGGGCTCTGCGCATGACCTTCTCATATTTTATGCCTGTCCTGGGTGATGTAGGTGCATACCATTCAGTTGAACCCCACAAACTACTCTCCCATGCCTCCCCTGTCATTGTTTGTGACAGAGAGGAGTCAGGTCAGTGTGTGCTCACTATCAATCCAAGGACACCCTTTAAAGCAATGTTTTTCCAATTATGCTCCAGACTCCAGACCACGGCAAGGCTGAGCAAAATCAGATATCCTACAAGGCTTACGTAAACAGTTCTAACTATTTAGGTTGCCCTCAAGAGGAGACGGGATAGGAACGGGACCACGAGAGGGTTGAGGAGTGTGTAAGATGTGAGACTGTGAGCGCAAGACTTTGTGAGTGTAACATCTGAAACTCTGCTGAGCCGACTATCGCCTGTGAAGCCTTGCTGTATCGAAGACCATCAACTATTTTCTCTCTCCTTCAACTGAGGTCCAGACTAAAGTTCTTTGTGTTAACAGTTTTAATAGGTAGCTTGCAAGAACATTAATACTGAAGGAATTTCACCTAATTCCAACAACTTGGTGCCGTGACTCAGACCCAAAAGGAAAAGGAGAGATCCTGCCAAAGTGAAAAGAAGTCACCTGCACGCCTTCAACATCTGTTGACCTTCTCTGAGAATTGGTGAGCCTCTTTCTTTACCTTTCCGGATCAAAAGAACTGAGACTTTTGTGAAGTGATTCTTTTGACAGAAGCTAAAAGTGAGAAAAAGAACTGCAAAAATATGTACCTACAATGATAAAGTTGTAAGTTAAAATGAACTGTGACAGAATAATCATTGTATGATTGACGTGTACAAGTAGTCGAAAAACTACAAACTGTGTGGTGTGGGCAATGTTGTGTTCATCTTGTTGACATTGTGTGAATTTCTTGGGTTGAGGTGTTTGGATAAAGAGCTCTATCTAAACATCCGACTAAGCTAAGCTCTCCGGGAGGGGGAGAGTCTTGTTAAAACATTTGGGTTTCCTAGTAAGAGAACTAGTGCTGGTGTGATAACAGTTTGAGGTTTATGACTATGGCTGGTCTTGAGGGAAACTCTGAAGCTGTTGCTGATAAAGCAGGGCAGATTCCAACTACTGAGAGAGGTGGAAGAGCTGCGCCTGATGTTGATTTTGACACTATGGTAGCAACGAGTACTGCGTATCTGCGCTCTGCTTTTAAGCTTGAACAGGTAGAGAAAGAGATTGAGCAAAAGTATGGGATCAAACCTTATCATTGTGGTTTGTGGCCAGTTGATGATATAAAAAAGGCTTGGGGAAAGTCACAACGGGTGCCTGAAAGGGAGAGAGTGCCGTTAACTCTGGTGGTGTTGGGCCAACTGCGAAAAAATAATGAAAAATGGTTAAAATCTGAGTTTGAGAGGCAATTGAGTCATGAGAAAGAGAATGTCAGGGCATTGGCTGAGGAGATGAGAGATAACAAAGCCAAATGCAAGAGGCTAGGAGAGGAGCTGACAGAGCTCAGATACAGACTGAAGGAAGACAGGAAGGACCAGGGGCCCCACTCAAGGGGCGGAGCAACAATTGAACAGGGTATTCAAGTCCATCCCACCGCTCCTCCCTATACTCTCTATCCGTATAAGGAAATGGAGGAAGCAGCCCAGTATGAGAGACTGCAAACATTCAGAGAAACGGCAATGGGCGCCCCTTGTGACGATGACCAGGAAAGTGCTACCACAGATGACTCTGATGCAGACAGTGAAGTGTGCCGGAGGCCAATGGTACAGAAAAGGCAGAAGGAACAGACTGTATATGGTTATAAGGCGAGTAAGCCAGAAGAAATTGACAAGTGGTCCAAAGGCCTGCAGCATCCACACAAGGCAGGAATGGACACGTGGGCAACAATCGAACGTTTGCGCCAAATCTATCATCTGCATCCTTATGATGGCATCCAGTTACTGTCCACGGTGCTCAACACTTCTGAAGCAAACAGAATTAACAGAGAAGTTGAAACGGCACTAGGCAAAGACAAACAGGATTTGAACAACGCCTGGGAAGCAATTCGCTCATGGATTCAACGAGCTACCAGAGCATCAGCAGACTGGGGAAAGGTTTCCGCCTGCGTACAGAGGACAGGAGAAGCTGTTGACGACTACACAGACAAATTCACCAAGCTGTTCCTGAGACATTCCGGACTGGAGTACATCACTGAACATAACATTGAAGCAAGTCATAACGGCCCACTTAAGACGACATACATGCGGGGCCTGTTGCCTGATGTGCGGAAGGCGGTCAAACTCAGCACGCCTGGCTGGGAAGACTCCCGCACATCATTCGAGCAGTTAATCGCAGCAGCGAGAAGAGTGGAAACAAACATTGAACGTAAGGTTCGTAATGAGGCTGCACAGAAGCAAAAGACTGAATTCAAAAGGTGTAAGAACGGCAGAAAAGGAGCTTGCAGAAAGTGTGGAAAACACGGACACTGGGCTAAAGACTGCCGTACGGAAATCCGGAGAAACGACAACAGCTGTAGGCGTAATGGCGCTGCGAAGACATTGGTGAAGGACATAATCCCTCCATGGGGATTGCCAGACCAGATAGACTCAGACCACGTAACATACTTCACAGTTCGAACAGCTGCCCAGCAGGTGGCGGAGGTGTGGAAACAGCCGCCTGATGGGGGACACTCTTTAGTGCCTGGCCAACGGGACATGATTGACAAGCCCCAAAGGCTAGCATCAGAGGCGAAGTGGGAGGGACCCTATCAGGTGCTACTGAATACAGACGCTGCAGTCAAGTTACAGGGAAAGCAGAAGTGGATTCATGCGAGCCACTGCAAATTAGTCGAGCCCCCAGAGCAGTAGGGAGAGCTAATGGCAGCACCATGGGGAGAGTCAGAGGGTAGAACTGGAGGCCGTAGGTTCCAGGGGTTACCCAAAGATGAAGAAACATGAAATAACGTGTTCCACGTCGTTTCATGGCAACACTCCTCATTGTGTTACGATCCTGCCAAGGGCCAGACGGGGGAGACTAATGATACAAATTGAGCGGCATTAACAATCAATCAAAGGGGAAAAGGAATAATTAATGTTGAAAGCGTCATTACCACTGTGATGCGGTGTTCGTTTTTGTGTGTGTGTGTGTGTGTGTGTGTGTGTTTTTCAGATCCAGTGTGTCCTGAGCTTCTGGAGGTTACAGGAGCTGGCCAGGGTCAACCTGCGGGTCGAGTGAGCCTCCTCCTGAGCGGCAACATCACCTCCTCTGTTGGAAGCGCAAGCGTCTCATTTGTCATCGCAAGCGCCTGAGAGACAACAACGGAACCCCTGGAAACATCGTTCGAGCTCATCTGTGAACTGACCAAACAGCACATTTAACATTCTGTGCAATGATGTCCATGATGAATATGTGGTCTGTTTGATGTTTTTGATGTTCTTGAGAGTTCAAGCACATTATGACAGCCACCATGATGCACATAGGGACAACCCATTTCACTTTTCTAGCTATGGCACACAAATACGCTAGGAAAAAAAGTCAAGACTCATGTTGGGTGTGTGAGTTGTTGCCAACTTCTTCTAACACATATCCATATGTGTACACACATACCAGATGTGTCTGTCAATGTCACCACTTATGTGCAAGACATTTACGACCAAGTGGCCCACTTGAAAGCATCCCAGGAGTGGAGCTGGGGATCTTGGTTAGGATCTTGGGCAGGAGCTCTGTAACCCCATATTATTTAAATTGTGATGCCTGTTATTGTCCTTATTCCAGGCATATATATAATCTTCAAGGTTGTAGTCTGCTTAGTCTATAGAGTCGCAACACCAGCACGTGTCACTCCGTAACAGCGGACATGACTGAGACTTCATTTCCATACTAACGCTGGTATGCAAGAAGCCTATGCTCTCGCGAGCATAAGATATTGCTTGCTCATGTATATTCACATATGTATCTATTCCTATCACACATAATCACTCATTTCTTTTTGTGATCATTGATGAGATTTGGAATGATCATACGGGGGACTGAAGAATAATGTTGATTATTTAGTGATTACAGTATAATGGTAATCATGTTTATGTATCTTTTAGGGTGTTCACATAATCAGGTTATGTGACACAATCCAGGTTACCAATGTGATGCTGCTATATTGAACTAATCATGCACACATGCACATTGTGATCGTGTTGTTATGACCCTAAGTCATAAGAGTGTTTTGTGTGTGTGTTTTTTTCCTTGTGTGCTTCTGGGGCTGGGGCGTAACAGTGTGTATGTGGTGCAGGCCAATTAACTGGGAGGCCCACGATTTCATACACTCACGTAGTTGTTCTCAGTTCAATCCCTTCATGTTTAACCACTTAAGGGTGCTGAGAAAGTTCACAACCGTAATACCTCATTCCTTGGGCTCTGCGCACGTCATTGTTTGTGACAGAGAGGAGTCGGGTCAGTGTGTGCTCACTATCAATCCAAGGACACCCTTTGAAGCAACGTTTTTCCAGTTATGCTCCAGACTCCAGACCACGGCAAGGCTGAGCAAAATCAGATATCCTACAAGGCTTACGTAAACAGTTCTAACTATTTAGGTTGCCCTCAAGAGGAGACGGGATAGGAACGGGACCACGAGAGGGTTGAGGAGTGTGTAAGATGTGAGACTGTGAGCGCAAGACTTTGTGAGTGTAACATCTGAAACTCTGCTGAGCCGACCATCGCCTGTGAAGCCTTGCTGTATCGAAGACCATCAATAAACAGTCTTTTCTCTCTCCTTCAACTGGGGACCAGACTAAAGTTCTTTGTGTTAACAGTTTTAATAGGTAGCTTGCAAGTACATTAATACCGAATTTCAACACTTGTTTGATTCCCCTTTGGGGCACTGCTGCTGTACCCTTGGGCAAGGGTATATAGCTGGATATTTAACCTTACCTTAACCTACTACGTAAGTCGCTCTGGATAAGAGTGTCTGCTAAAACAGCAATATGTAATGTAATCTGCCAGGTTTCACAAAAGACAATTCCTGCAATGTATTCCAAACAAGCAGTACCACCTTGAGCTCTTTATAGATCAATTCTAAGATATTTATGTAGCTAGCCACTAAGCTCATTCTATCATATCAGTTGTGTACTGCACAACTACAACACATGTATTAGCATATAAGCAGGACTGACGACTGTTGTCGTGACCTGAATGCCGCAGGACTATCACCTGTGACTGTCACTCCCACCTGTAACCAGTCTGTGTGTGAATTTGACTGCAGAGCACAAAGTGCTTTATCTGGGTACTGTATGAACAAGAGCTTAATGAACCTTACATAACACACTGAAAAAAATTCTATTGTGCATTCATCATGACAGGAGCAAACCCCTTAATGCGCAGTGCAAAATGCGTCCCTCGGCTTCAAAGCTTTCTGAAAGAGACACTTAAAATGTAATCATTATGCAGACTGAAGTCTATGGGGAAAACTGGGGGGTTTATATTCAGATCTGCTTGGTAAAAAGTAAATGTCTGGTGAATCTTTAATAAGATTACAAACAAAAGTGTTTTCAAGGTTATTTTAAACAATGTTGAAGTCCGGATAGACGCTGCATGCATAAGACAGAAGTACAAATGCGTGGACCACTATTAGGTACGGTGTGTGCTATGAGGTAATGTTGCTTCTAAGCCTCAGGACATACATGTCAAAAACCTGAATATCTAAGTATCATATTATAACAATTCAAAGTTACTCTGGACATGAACTATAATCGAATGTAATAATGTAATGTTAAAAACAGTTACAGTTGTGTGCCTGTATCTGAGTGTGATGCCTCTACAGCAATGATTCGGTTGCAGTTTTGTAACCGTGCCCTTGTTCTCACCGTTCTTGGCACAGTAAGTCGCTTTAGATAAGAGCATCGGCCAAATCAATAAATGATCATCTAGAGAAGGTTAACAAACACTGAGATAAATAAATTATAATGATCAAGAGGAGGTTAACACAGGGATAAATAAATGATACCGATCACAACGAGGATAAGGTGAGGATATGTTCCAGTGAGGTGAGGCTACCTTCTTGTTGTCCTGGTCAGAGGATTCAGATACATCAGTGATGTCGGTAGCTTCTGTGGCCTCTGATATCTCTGTCACCTCGTCTTCAGTAACCTTCCAAATAACAATACAAAATAAGGAGGCACAAATTAGCAAGTTATATGCATTTTATTTCTTTCTTCAGAAAAACTCTGAAACATCAAAACCACTGTTTTAAAACCACAACCTATTCATTCAAATGTTCTGGTAGACCACAGTTTGTTTTTTTTTTACTTTCACTGACTTTAAGCATGTGCAAAAACACTGCACCTCCTGTTAGAATGGTGAAGTCAGTGGACGGCTGCAAGTGGATCCTCACCTTTTTCACGCTGTTCATGTGGGCCTCTTTCTCACTCAGTTCGTCCCCAGACAGATTATTGCCGGTCTTCAGCTCGGGATTGACGTCTTTAACATCAGCTGCAGAGGGCACAGTGGTGCAGAGATCAGAGAGAACACCGCAATCCCCAATCCTAAACCACCCTATCCCAATCCCAAACCACCCTATCCCAATCCCAAACCACCCTATCCCAAACCAAGGATAGTGGTGGATTCTGTGACCTAGTGTCTGTGAGGTGTGGTCTTGTGCTGACAAGTCAAGTTAGCACAAGTTAACTTGTGGTAGGGCTTGAATAGTGTTACACTCACTCTCTGGTCTGGGAATGTTGTTAGGTGGGTCTGACATTATTGCTCATTTAACTTTAATGTTTAACTCATTTAAATGGACACAATTCTGTTCCACTGTGCTGGAAGTTGCTCTGGATAAGAGTGTCTGTTAAATGAATGTAATGTAATGTATTGTCATGTAATGTAACACTCTCCGTCTGAGCCAGACACATGGAGTAGAGTATGATTTACACATTCATTTATTTGAATTGTGTACACAGAATCATTTAATGTCCTAAAACATTTCCAAGTTAATGCCCTAGCAATTACTGTTCCAAACACCCTCTTCATTTGTTTTATCCAAGTAAACACACTGTTAGTACATGTAGGCCAACTTTTGTCATAACCTCATTTATAGGTAATTTGAGGTTCGTTACTGCACATCTTGTTGCAGAAACAATTTTATCTGAAAAGGTCTTGTTTGTTTTTTTTGGTTTTATTGTGAATTCTGTAAAGGTCATGCTAGGTGTAAATAACATGATGTATTTGAATTACTTCCCTTGAATGCACATCTGCCTAATAACTCCAAAGCTCTCCATCATCACCTTGGAATTACTGCCTAATTAAAAGCATGGCTACAGGATTCCACCATGTTTTGAGAAAGAACAAATCTGACACACAGGGAGAGAACTGTGTTTTAAAACAAATTTCCTGGACAGTAAAAAGCTTTACTAGCGCCGTGCAAAGACTCATCACTTCATGAAGTGGTCATGTTAACAGTGAGGAATTTGACAGAGTGAGTTTTCTAAAAGGAAAAAGAATATTCCACACCTAAGTATGATTATTATTGTAGTTGTGCTACCATGTTTCTGTATGAGCGCTTGTCAGTGCCAAGGGAAAATTGCCTCAGTAAATATCCAGCTGTATAAATGGATAACATTGTAAAGAACTGTAACCTATGTAAGTCGCTTTGGATAAAAGCGTCTGCTAAATGAATAAATGTAAATGTAAATGTAAGGGAAAGAAAGGGGCACTGGCTGGATTAACTAGCATTCCAAGGCTGATATGCTGCCACCTACTGACCGTAAAGCAGGATGGCCTCAGTGCTGTCACCCATTATTCAAAATAGTGCCCAGCAATAGGAAGGGTTTGTGTGTGAGGCGGCATGAAAAACAACACAATATTATAACCAATTTTCACTCTTTGTTCACTAACTGTACATGCACTTGGCTTCCCTTGGCCTCCCATAGTTTCTAGGCTGTCTAGTCAGTTTGCACAAGTTAATGTGCGGTAGGACTTGAATAGTGTTACGCTCACACTCACTGGTCCGGGAGTGTGGTTAGCCTGACAGTGGCCTGACACTGTTGCTCATTCAACTCGAATGGATACATTTCTGTTCTTTTGTGCTCGAAATCATTCTGGATAACAGTGTCTGCTGAATGAATGTAATGTAAAAATGTATTGTAATGTAAATTGGAAAACAGGCTACGAATCACTGTGTGGAAATTTTAAAATAGCAAACAGAATTCCAAATTCCAATATCTCACCATTCTCCATCTCCTCTTCATTCTCATCCTCCAGGATATTTGCCGGGGTGCTGGTTTCACCTGCTTCCATGTGCTTTTTAAACAACTCCAGCTGCTCTGTAAAAAAGGAAGACGCAAGGTAAACTCAGTGGTTTTACTCGTCCAATGTCTCAGAATCAATATGCAAGCTCTTAATGTGTTACACCTCTGTTTTCTAAGATATAACTACGTATATTTGTGGAACACACACTGAAAAGAAAAGTAGTGACTCTTTAATTAAAACGCTGTATCTACCACAAAATACATGCAACATAATAAGAGATATGTGCTTTTTTAAAAGCCTGCTTTAATGAAAAGAGAGAACTTACTCTGCTCCACTTCAGGTTTTAACCTTTTGTTTTTGATAAGGATTTTTCTTTTGAGGTCATTGGGAGAAGGCAACGGACGTCCGGGTTCGATCTGTGACGGGATTCAAACGTAGCTTTATTAGCGCCTGGCTGCTAACAGCATAATCATATTAAATTCAACTGAAAACAAGAACAAAAATCACTTACAGGGAAGGGCTCCAGCGGCTGCTTCAGTAACAGATCTCCGAAAATCTCCTCGCAGTACCGTGCCATTTTATACTGCTGTGGCTTACTGTGGGAAATGGGAAATACACATGCATCTCACTGGTATCTGTAGATATCCACACTCCACCAGCTCCATATACCTCACTGCTGGTTGTAGACATAAATATTACACCAGCTCCACACTCCTCACTGCTATCCATTCAATTTGGGATCAATCCCATTTGAATTCAATCAATTCAGAAAAGGAACTGAAATTTAATTAATTAATTAATTAATTGGGGGGGGGGGGGGGGGGGATCACACAAAAAATGGTGACTGCTTCTGAGATCACGACTTTGTGAAATGCACATTAAGGCATGTTATGCACTCACTCACCTGCAGTGGTTTTCAAAGGACAGAATCACTGGGTATTCAGAGGTCACAAAAGCGGTTTCTTTAATGGCTTGGATTACATCCTAAAACAACAAGCATGTTATTTCATAATCTGTAACCCAAAATATGATGCTCCTACGGTGTAACCATGATTACTGTCTTATCAGGCAGAATCTGGGTTATGTTCACACGGTCTGACACCCTGTTATCCTTGTGTGGTACAGTCTGAATGTCCTTTTATTTCATTGAACATTACAACAAACATTAACTACTCCTTCATGGTATTTGCATTTAATCGCATGCAACATTAAATAAGGGTCAGATAACCTCTCCACAGAAAAGCTAATAAACCCAGGATCCCATTACAAATGAGTGTATAGTATAAGCCTTTTACAGCCTTTTACAGATCATGTTCTGTTCTGGTATCAGAGGCAGGTCCTCTAAATGAAATAATCAGATGTAACTGGTTATGTATGCGCGTTGGGTGGGGGAGTTCAGTCACCTTGAACAGGATGTCGGTGCACATAGCCTTTCCATGGGTTATAATGGGCTCCTGATCCTCTCCTTTCCCATCCCAACAGTCCAGCTCCACACATCTGAAAACGCACACGCACGCACGCACGCACACACACACACACACACATGCACGCACAGGCACACACGCACAGGCACACACACACACGCACAGGCACACACACACACGCACAGGCACACACACGCACAGGCACACACACACACGCACAGGCACACACGCACACACAGGCACACACGCACACACAGGCACACACACACACAGGCACACACACACACGCACACACACGCACAGGCACACACACGCACAGGCACACACACGCACAGGCACACACACACGCACGCACAGGCACAAACGCACAGGCACAAACGCACAGGCACACACACGCACAGGCACACACACACACGCACAGGCACAAACGCACAGGCACACACACGCACAGGCACACACACGCACAGGCACACACACGCACAGGCACACACACGCACAGGCACACACATACGCACAGGCACACACATACGCACAGGCACACACACGCACAGGCACACACATACGCACAGGCACACACACGCACAGGCACACACACACGCACAGGCACACACACACGCACAGGCACACGCACGTACACACGGATAATGGTGACGTGAATACATCACACAATGGTTTTAAATTGCTTCTGCTAGCTCTGTTATTACTTTCCATGTCGCATGCAGGATCCATTAACGGCACACTATCCATTTATACAGCAGGTTATTTACTGAAGCAGTTCCAGCTCTGCCCTATGACAGTCACTCTACACCACTGTTAGCCCTGCTCGGCACTGTAATATTCTCCCTACGCTACAGTCACCCATACCCTGCACAACAGTAATTACTGTTATACACTACAGTAATCCCTGCTCTAAAGTATAGTAATCTCTATGGTGATCTCTCCCCTAAACTACAGTAATCCCTGCTCTAAAGTATAGTAATCTATACAGTAATCTCTGCCTTTAAGTAATCTCTACAGAAAACCCTTCTCTCAAATACAGTAATATCTACAGTAATCCCTGCTCTAAAGTATAGTAATCTCTATGGTAATCTCTCCTCTGAACTACAGTAATCCCTGCTCTAAAGTATAGTAATCTCTATGGTAATGTCTCCTCTGAACTACAGTAATCCCTGCTCTAAAGTATAGTAATCTCTATGGTAATTACTCTACAGTAACTACAACTAAAGCACAGTAATCAAAGCCCTGCAGTGCTGCCCGGCTGTACCTGCACCCAGACAGAAGGACCTGCCGGTACATCTCCACCGAGGACTTCCCCCCGAACTGCCTGCCCGTCAGGTAGGTGTTGTGGGAGGAGCTGATGAAGTAGTGGGCCAGAGGCTGGTCCATCTCCTGGTAGAGCTCCAGACGGTCCAGGAAGACCGGCGCATTCTCGTCCGACATCAGGTACCGGCAGAAGCCATCACTGGACATCCGGCCTGTGCAGACGGGTGTTAATTAGGCAGAACCCTGGTCAAGATGAGTGTTCACAGTGGCTAAGACTTTCATGAAGATGGTCGCAGGGCCCCAACCTCCCCCCTCGGAGTTTGGGAGCATTTCCATGCTCCTTTCGGAATTTAAACGATTTAATAAGTTGGATGTCGCTTTACGTGCAATTAACTTAAAGGATTTTTAAGTCACTTACAACTATCCATTACTAATATCCATAGCGTTTGTCGGTTGGCTCTGTTGGCTTGCTGTGTACATGTAAATGTGTTTTTTTTTGGTCCCAGATGTTAAAGAGCATGTCTTCAGGAATTTTCTGCTTAAATTCAATTTTAAGGTTACAGTACCCTATCACTGGCTGGCACAATTGCAACTGCATTATGTCACCACCAGGGGGTAGTGGGTAGATGTGGTTTTTTTTATTAACTGAAAAAAAGTCCTAGACTATAAGCCTGCAATGTTGTGTTTTTGCAATAATACCACTGTGATTTAATGCTGTTGTCGTAATGAGGACCTCTTGTGGAAGAAACAATCTGATTCATTGTTAAAAGCAAATTAGTGTCAGTAACCACAACTCAGTGAACAAGCCAATCATTTGACAAGTCTCTTCTCAAACAGTGCCCTGTATTCTACACACTGATTGGAAAGTGAAGCCTACATATCTCACATTTGATGGAGTAACTGTACATGAAAGAAATGTATGATAGTGTGCTCCTTGATGAGGGACAGAGAGTAATATGCCTTCCACACCAGCAGCCAAAATTTCATGAGGGTTTAGTGTCTTCAATAAAGCCCCTGCTGTCAAACTTTCCTCTCTCCCTGAAACGCAATCGCACAGCTTGGGTTGGGTTTGTATTATAGCATCAGTTCGTGAAACGATGCACCCCAAAGGGACATGTGCTGGGCCTACTGTGGTATGGACACGTGAAGATCACGGCTATCGTAAGCAAACTGCCACAGGAGAACTTTGCCTTGGGAGCCTTATAAGGGAGAGAAACGGATGAAAGCAAGAGACAGAGAGCATGGGGGAGATCGAACCAGAGAAAGAGAACGAGAGAGAGAGAGAGAGGGGGGGAGAGAGAGAGGGAGAGACAAAGAACATGAGAGAGAGAGTGAGAGACAGAGAGGGGGAAGGAACGTGTAACTGAGAACACTTCCTCCTGATTACCTTTCTTTTTCAACTCGTCATCTCGCTCGTACTTCTCTATGATCTGCATCGCCCGTTTGGGATCATAGAACGGAAATAAAATCTCATTCAGACGCGGGTCACGCTGATTCTGCCAAAGCGAAAAAATATGAATAAGAGATTTTTAAAAATACAGTAAACATGTCTTGAGATAATCAGGCGTATCATTGCTACTGTTTACACAATGAGGATTTTGTAGCAGTTTTGCACTGGTGCATTTAAAATTGGCACTATACACATAATAGGCTCTTTTATTTCTTTTTCTTTAGGAGAAAATGAATCCTCAAAAGGACAGTGAATCAGTTCACACAATCAATTAAGAAGTGTGGAATATTGTTAAAAAAAAACATACAACACGTATATCATTTCATAAGCCAAAAAGCAGTAAGAATAAGTAGCAAAACTCCTCAAAACACTGTGTAAACTATAAATCTATGGCCATAACACAAGGCTGTGAACATCTGTGGAGTGGAATTATTTCTTTCGGCAACATTTACTGTGTTCCGGTTCAGTGAGACTCAAAAAAGCAGATACTTATTCAGCCAGAGGAGGACCACATGGACAGGACAGACGTGAAGCCGGACAGAACAGGAAGCTGCGTTTCCCTCCACCCCCCCCCCCCACCCACCCCCACCCCTCCGGGTTGCCATGGTTACACAACGAGGCAGAGATGCTGGGGAGAGGGGAAGGTGTTTGGCGGCGGGTTCGAAGCATGACGCATGCAATGTGAAGAGATGGAGGGGCAAGCAGTCGCACAGTAAAGTTAATGAATGAAAAAAGCTTACTTCATTCAGAAAGCTGACTAATTGGTCTACGCTTAAATAATCAGTTTTGTCTCCATTGCTGAAAAGGAATTAATTAGAAAAAAAAAATCTGTTATACTTCTGAATAATGAAAAAGAAGAGATAAGTGTTCTTATGGATCAACTGCAACATATAGTTGAAGTTTTTAAAGTAAATCTTTATTTTTTTTATTACTATTAAACCATCACTTGTCAAACAGGTTGACTAAACTAGTTAGTTTAACAAACAGGTTAATATTCAAACTATTGAAGCAGGTTAGGTTTTTCAAGGAAGTTAGTATAGCAGATGCAGTCTGTCTCTGTCATGAGCAAAAAACACAAACTTCATCATTCCATTTCACCCCTACTATCAATCACTAATTGGACATCTCTCATCTAAAGGATGCAAATACATTCTGAAGTTGTCATGGCAACATTTCACTGACCATTCCCCTGAAAATCAGAGTTAACATTTTGGACATGCTTTCTTACTTTCAGAGTAAAGGACCTACGGTGTGTGGCCTCTCTAATCATGGGTGTGTGCCTCTGTATGAACACAAGTCCTCAGAGCGTCTACAGATCAATGTACTAGTGTCTGGCGAACTCACATCTTTTTGAACAGCTCCTCTATGTCGGTTCGAGGGCAGATCTTTTGGGTGAGGGCGTAGAACATGTCAAAGGTGAAGACGGAGTGCTCGATTTCATCGTTCTGCAACAAAGCGCCAAAGAAAAGCTTTATCCAATCCCAGCCCATCCAGTTCATATTCACACATTTAATTAAGCATGGGGCACTGGTTTAAAATACCTGAAATACTCACCTTTATGCTAATCTAAACCTTTAACAGAAAAAGAACTTGCAATACTCATATTTCCACCCGTCTGCACCTTCAGTTGAACACAGAGCCTCTCTGTAGAACACCTACAGCACTCACCTTTCCACTGGGCAGGCCCAAATCCTTCAGGGCCTGAAAGATCCCCTTCTCTGTTTTGCCGGAGGCAAACGTCCTTGTTATGCTATCGGAGGGCAGGGGGCAGAGAGTCCATGTTAGCACGGTTTATCAATAATTCCAATTTTATCTGATATTTCATTCTTAACAAAGGCAATGTCACAGAACACAGTTCAAAGAATAATGAGTGGATACACCTCAAACAGAAGAGCAGTGCAGGTTTAACAACAACAAAAACATTTCACAGACAATGACAATAGCTACTCTATTAGAAGCTTTCTTTCAGACAGAAACAACATACAGTTCTACATCATATAGTAAAGTATTATAGGAGGATTTTAAAAAAGCAAGTATAAAACCTCCTCTTATGTCACAGAGGAATAAAAGTGGAAATTTTCCCCTGGGCCGGTAATGGCAAGTGGAGATAAAATTTCAGAGAAAAATCCACTTTAATTGGGTAGATTGTAGAATTGGGCCAACCTGAAATGAAACACAACTGCAACAGATGCACACTATTTATGGTATTATCAGCTATTCAGAACTGACATAGAGGAGAGCAGTTTATTTCTGTAATACTGCAGATTCTGACTTCTGACTTCTGCGTTGTTTGAAAACAACTGGGAGTTTGGCCACTTAGATGTCATACAGTGGTTGTGCTTACTGGACAGCTAGGCAGGGTATGCAGTATGTAAGTACAATTCTATTTGTCTTTTCCCTACGTAAGCGAATTTTCATTTGCTCAGTCCTTCAGTACTACTACTCAGTGAAGAGTTTTGACTGTTACTCTTGTGTGGTAAACCATTGTCTCTGACTTGTACTGTATATTGTACGTAAATATTGGACTCCGCCTCACCTGAAATCTACATTTTAATCCGAACACACAAACCATGTTGCAAGAAGGATGACAAACATTTATTTATAAATAGATACCATACTGAGCCTCCTTACCTTCGTACTGGGATTTTTCCATTCACGTTGGTCAAAGATGACAACCTCATCCAGCTAAACAGAAAAAAAAGAGAAACAAGAGCTGAAGGTACAGATCGTTCCATTTACAAGAAAGATGCACAAGGCCCGCAGGCTACACTGAATTGCTTTCAGGATCTACCAACTGCTGCAACTTCCTGTTTCTCTGCGTTTTGTCTGGGAGGTCCTGCTACTCACTGTTTTTTCAGGCAGGTCATGGGACACACGTTGTTTGCCTTGAAGTTGTGAATCACCGACCTCAGGCCCTCCACCCATTGCTGCAAGCAAACAAGAGGTTCGAACAGCGTTAGGCCACACAAACTGAGAGGAACTCTCAAAGCAAGCCCTCCTAAAATCAGTATGCACCCAGGGCAGGGAAGGAACCGCGGCAGCCCGCGCCAATATCTGACGCCCGTATTCTCCCAGAACCCGGATTATTCATTATTAGCCTTGTTTTTGCTTTATTCTATAATTCACCGCAGGTTCTTGTGGATGAGGAGCGAGGATATGAAAGGCTTTATTTGCCTTTTAAGACCTGCTCTTTGAGACGTCTGCGGATGGTGAGTGGCGTGTGGAGCCCGGGCTCAGAGGCTTGCTAATGCGTCTGATCCTGCTGTCAGCACGTACTCGTCTCGCAAGGGCTCTGGCCGAGCTACAGAGACAGTTTCCGCGACTGTCTTTATTCTTGAATATAACTGGCGTCTTAACTACTCCATGGAAATAGACAGGGACCGCATCAATTTAATAACAGCGACGACCCGCAGACGTCATAAATGGAAGCTGATTACTGTGGGGCGATCGCCATTATTGCAATTTATTTTGTGCTAAAGGTTATCACGTGTGCCTGAGGATGTAGCATTGCAGTAAGCTCTCCAGACGTCTAGAGCAGCAGTGAGCATACATCTAAATTAAGAAATGATAGATTCTGCATTATTACTAAAGCATTATTCCTTTAAATTACATCTAAGAGGTGGATTTGTTCTTGATAATTAAGGCCAGGATTCATTATCTTTAAATGTCCACAAACATTGAATACGCAATCCTGAAAAAATCCAGCTTATTGATCTTCCACTCGTGTTTGAGTTGATGGGTGGGGAAATAACAGGCAGGAAAGTCCCTGCAGGCTTATTACCAGACCAACCCACAGGAGTCTTTACTGGGCTTCTGTGTAATAACAGAACAGGACCATTTTACATTATAGAAGCACAGTCAATGTCATCAAACTGAAGAAAAATAAACCATGAATCCTTGCAAGCCTTAGAATACTGAAAAAAGGGAATAAGAGCAAGTCTCTGAATTAGCCCAGAATCACTTTCCAGATGGGCTTCATTAGAGTGTTTGTGGGCATGTTTTGATATATCATTCTGTCATTTCTGAATTGGGAGCATTCAGTAGCACAACGAACACCACTACACTGATACTTCAGTCACTAACAGTCCTAATGCCACTGCAACGAAACCACTGCCTAATGTCAGAGCATTTCATATCCACTAGGGGGCAGCAGATCCTAACATACAAGCGCACCTTCCCGCTCGCCTAAAGATGGATCTCTCAGTCAGGCGTGTGCTCACAGGGATAAGGCCTTAGATATTTCTCCTTATTGTGCTTTAAAGACTGAGCCAATCAACTCCAATGTTTTAAGAGGCTATTTTTAAATGCAAATTCCAAGAGATACTCTGTCTCCCTCGGCAGCAAAAGGCCCCGCACGTAATTCATCTGAGAGGGGATAATAAAACACCACACAAACTGGCCGAACCTGTGCCAGCAGAGCAACTGTCTGGCTCTGTCAGTGGAACACTAACGCCCCCTGGGGGCTGAACGGAGCCCTGCTGAGCGAAAACACCGCATGGATTTCCTTTTCAGGAATTTGGCCTAACGTGCGGTTTGAGGGGAGAGAGAAGGTGAGGGTGAGAGAGAGAGAGAGAGAGAGAGAGAGAGAGAGAGAGAGAGAGAGAGAGACAGCGACAGAATAGAGACAGAGGGTCAAAGAGAGGTAGATAAACAGAGAAAGACAGAGGGGGACAGGAAAAGGAAAACAGAGAGAAGATTAAGAGAAAAAGAGAGGGGAGGTGGAAGGTAGGAGGTAGGGAGAGAGAAAAGGAATAAAATACAGAGAGATGGAAGGATTTTCCCAGCAGTCTCAGCGGGGGAGAGAGGGAGACAGCTGGCGGCAGCTGAAGAGAGGAGGCGTGTCACTTCCTGTTCCCGTCAGCGCTCTGGAAGCAGGGCGTGTACCTTGGCGGTGTCGGCGCTGTCGGCCACCATGTACATGAAGCTGAGGTTCACCAGGTCGGTGCCGCTGCACACGCAGATGATACGGCCCTCCAGGTCGCTCTCCGCCTTCCCAGCAGCCTCCAGGGACGACAGGATCTTTGGATCCTGGAGCGAAAGACATGGGGGCTCGGCTCAGAACCAGGAACAGCTGGAAACCAGTAACGCATCCAGCTTTTGTGATGTCATAAAGCATGGAGTGGCCATTTAGATAACCCTGATTGCAGTGAATTATTTTTAATTTGACAATATTAATATTGTTACAAATCGCTACCCTGGCTTGAAAACAAATGATACTAAACGGCTGTAAAGGGAATAGCTACCCAAACCTAATTGTGTACTGTGTTAGTGTGCGAGAAATAAAACGAACCCAAGTGTGGCCCGAAAGGCAGACCTCATAATCCAAGAGAGGCAAGGTGAATTAACCGCCTCTCCGACTCCTGGGATCTCCTCGCAGGCCAGCTGTTCTGTGGGCTCCACAGCCATCAGAACGCTCCAGAGGTGAGTTTGACGTTTAGTTTGGTTTATTTTAAAAACGTCACCACAGAGGCAATGGCCCAACTCGGTTTCAGGACACTGATGAGTGATGATGATTTCAAAATTCAGGCTTTGAGTCCAGGTGAATACAAACAGCTGTACAAAAAGTCAGTGCTTACAGTCATTCTGGGCCCCACACAAACACTATCTACCCGGTGTCCCGGTGAAAACCAAACAGTGCAAACTAATCAACTCGAAATCTTTCTAAGCCTCAATCAAATTCTGTCTACCCGTCTCAGGCAGAAAAGAGCACTGCCCCAAATCAAACAAAATAGCAGCTGAAGTCTATTACTTTCAGGTTCGCTGCCACCGTTTTTCTCTCCTTTTCTGCTCAGCAGTTCACCTTTACGTTTGCCTGGAAGGGAGGCTGCCTCTAGCTGCACGATTACGTCAGCAACAAGTGCCACTTCAAAGAAAAAAATGTGTACGCATGTGTGATGTGCTGTGACCCAATCATAACGATACTCATTGCCAAAAAAAATAAAAATAATATATATATATATATATATATATATATATATATATATATATATATATATATATATATATATAGTGCATCTCATATTTAACAGAGAAAAAAAACCTACTTGTATCTTTTAGGTTACCACTTATAATCATTAAGAGACAAGATATCAAAGCCAGTATATAAGGACACCAAAGTAAGTCGACCACGATATCAACACCAGTTGCCAACCATATCAAAGCCAGTCAGTAATGGTATTAAAGCCAGTAGGTAAGGATAGCAACACTAGAGACCAAGGATATCAATGCAAGTTGGTAAGGACATCAAAGCCAGTAGTGTTCCGCTACTGTTATGTTAGTGCTAGTATGCTAATACTCACCAGTCCTGCTAACGCTCACTGCTCTGGGAGTGTTTTTTGCCTGGTCGGACACTGTTGCTCATTCAGCTTGAATGGATACAGTTCTGTTCTTTTGTGCTGAAAGTCATTCTGGTTAAGAGCATCTGCTAAATGAATGTAATGTAATGTAATGTAATGTAATGTAATGTAATGCATGAATATTAAAGCCAGCAGCCAGGGATCACAGCCAGTACGCAAAGTAAAGGCATCAAAGACAGTAGAAAACCACCGCCAAGATTTACACTGTGCCTTTTTGGATAGATACTACTTGCATTATAAAACCAGTTGTAAACTCTGCTTTTACAGACCTTTACAGGAATTTAGAAAATGACTGGATATACTTTCAGGAAAGCTAAGAGCTTTTAGCCAGTGAGTTAAATGCATTTTACGGTAATGAGAAACTCATTTTTCCCACCATCAGAACTACATCGCAAGTCACCTAAATTTTTACGCTACTGTTAACAGCTACATTTACATTGTAAACAACTACTTTCAGAAACCGGCCATCATAATGTAACTAAAATGTAGCTTATGATCAATAATACATGAATACACAATTTTGTAAATAAAGAACAAAAAAAGAAAACTACAAGTGGGGCTTAATCTTTGCTACTAGCTCACATCTCCAGACTTGAGGCTGAGAGAGGCCATTTGTCTGCGCATCATAAAAGGAGCTATTCATGTATCGTGACTGTTTGTTGTTTGCAGAGAATCACCATGGAGTGCAGTGCAATTGCCAAAGAGCAGTGAATGTGAGCTTTGATCTCAGTTCCTGGGATGGACAGTGTAACGTCTTCAGTATGTCTGCACATTTTTTAACAGGCTGCCCATCGTTTCTCTGCATTCCTCTGCTCATTTCAGAGGGTGAGGCCACGCTTCTGTTAGGGACAAGGGGTGTGAATTTCTCTGCTGATAAAGCATTTTCAAACCTGACTGACATTTCCTCGCCAAATACAATCAACCGCTTTTTTATAACAGCATTTCATTGCATGTCTCTGGTTCATTAGCCTTGGGTGATGGAAAGAAGTTATCTCCTCCAAGCAGAAATTTGAGACTTCTGCTTTGATCTGTCAGTTCTTATTGAGAATTTTTTTTGAACATCGGGATAAATTTGATTTGCTTGCCTTACTAAACAGTATTGTTGATTATAGGAGTTCATACGCAGTTAGCTATGTAGCTACAGCGTGTGTACTGTAGAACTATGAAAGACCATGAGTCAATATCATGATTCTTGTCCTTAAATTTTCATACCTAATTCAAGCACAAATTAATATTCTCTCATTTCTTCTGCATCTTTTTTTTTATCTTAATTCCAATTTTGATGGGACAACAGTTTGCTTCTGTTGGCAGCACAATTGCTTTGGGAAACTTAATGTTCAACAGCTGAAATTTTGGCCCAACAGCACCAGCATTCTGCCCAGTGCAGGGGGCTGTTTGCAGAGCTAATCCTATTCAGGGCAAGGTGTGCCTGCTTAGGATGGAGAGGAACCTGAGGACACGACACAAAAGTTTATGCATCTGTCACAGAACATACCGGAGCCAAATGTAACGATGTTCACCTGCTGCTCTCTTTACAAAGCTATTTCTGACAGGGCTTCATCAACTTGTTTCCATAGAGTCCAGCAGCCAAGTGACAGGGCGCCAGTGTAGCATAGTGGTAAGGAGCAGGACTTGTAACCGAAAGGTTACCAGTCAGATTCCCCGTTGGTGCACCTGCTGTTGTACGCTTGGACAAAGTACCTAACCCAGAATTGCCTCAGTAAACATCCAGCTGTATAAATGGACAGCATGTACATTTTGCAATCTAGGTAAATTGCTCTGGATAAGAATGTCTGCTAAATGCCAATCATGTATTGCAATGTAATGAGAATGGCTAGGCCGAGGATGGCGTCGGGTTTACAGGCATTTTGAGGTTCTTACCTTCGGCACTGCTCCGACCCGGATGCTGTTGATCAAAGAGCATTCTAGAACCTGGCCTTCCTGAAAGGAGACACATGAAACGGAGCATCTTAGACAACTTAGCACTCACTCGGTTTCCCAGCCAGTAAAAATAAAAGTGTTGCATTTCCAGCAATACCTGTGTTACGTCAGTAAAACAAGTATCATCGGCTGTATCATTGGCGGTATAACATTATTTTCAATGCTTAATTTCAGTGGCTGTTAAAAGCCATGATATTGAGTAAGAACAAAATGATACGGCTTTGTGCGTTTCCTTATTCTTGTTATCCATTCATCCACGGTTAAAAAGCTTGCTCAAGGTTGACAAGGTAGGCTCCCTAAGTGCTAAACTACACTGGCACGCTTCTTAATGTAAAACCCAACATCCCCTTTGGCTGGCAAACACTTTAAATATATGCACAGTCTTGGTCAACTTTCAAAACACATCTTAAAAAAACTATGGTTGTAATGTTGTGGAAGTGCCAGAATGAGTAATCTTTTAACCTTTGAAGAACACCTCAAAAAAAACCCACAGTTAAATGAGTGATCTTACCTTTCCTTCACTCTTCCATGTAAGAAAGAAGCCAAATTCATCCACTTTAAACAGACAGTTTGGTTCAAAAACAAAAGGATCCTGCAAACATAAAAGTTTATATTATAGATTATATATTACAGTCCATTTAAATTATAGATTATAACAAACGTCATACAGTAGAGTTCACAGATACAATAACACACATCAGTCATACATTATGTATATATATATATATATATATATATATATATATATATATATATATATATATATATATATATATATATATATATGTTTTATATATATATACAAATACATACATACAAATGACCTATAATCCAGTAAAACAAAATAGAATATCATTATATAGAATCGGCAACAGTAAAAACACTGACAGCACAAAAATGTGTGTTAAATAATAATGCAAATGAATATAATAAATTCAGCCTCTCGATTATAACCATCCGTGATTGCATACAGTCCTTCATTAAAATACTCTGACGGCGGAAGCATCTGACAAGTCTTGCAGTCAGGGGTGCAACAATGGCTTCGAAACACATAGAAAAAGGATGTTTCCCAAACTGAGATCTTCTTCTCATTATTTTTACTGTTAAAGTGGGGATATAATGGTCTACTATGCATGCACAGACAGGGATGTGTATAAATGAGTACTAGTGGCTCTGAAAGACACAAACCTACACATTCTAGATAGACGGGTGTAAAAGCAAACAATGCCCTGTTTAAATATCATGACCTCGTTTCAATGCAAACATTACCTGGGTGACAACTGCCTTGGTGACCAAAATAAAATGCTCCATGCATGTTTTTCTGACTGTCTGAGTGAGCAACCAGCTGAATTTAAACAAGAAATATCTAAAATATACGGAATAGATCTGGGATGCAATAAATTCAAAAGACGGCTTATCACTAATTACACTAATTATGGTATTATTAGTGGGGATTTTTTTGATCACATGCAGGCAGAAATTATTTGTAATGATACAGAATATACACCTCCACTGCAAGCAGGCAGCCAAATGCTATAAGTAGCTGACAGGACTTGAGGCCTGGCTAACTGCCAGGCAACACTGAGCCCTTCATTTCTTCCTATTCCACAGTTTTCCAGGAGTTTCTCTCATCCACCTTTTTTCTAGGGTCAACGAGTAATTAAATAGACAAGTCTTCCCTTATTTGGCTTGTTTTTTTGATTCCCTCAAGCGTACTGGGTCCGATTCTTCCCAACGATGCAGCTGTAAAAACTGCTATAAACAGTAAAACTCTCGATTGACTGACGGTTTGATAAAACACACCGAGCAGTATTATGGTCTGGCAGTAAGAGGAGAGAACGGCTGCACAACATATCAATACCAAATGACTACAAATGACCTCGGATGATGACACCGATAGCACTGGAATCACTTTCACTGTTTAAACAGCGGTAGAATGCTAACATTCTATAGATGTGTTGAGAGGACATAAAAATCTCTGCTGTGGCAGGTAGCAAAGGTTATTACTGTTTAGAGACTGGTTTAGAGTAACCGTTACAGTTCTGAGTGATTGCACCGAGACAATAATGCTGCCTAACTATGTATCACACAAGGTGCTCCTTCAGGGAAAAAAATGCAGCAAGTGTTTGGGAGTGATGTAATTCTGCATAGTCTCCAGACCAGCTTTTATTCAAAACAATGACTCACTCATTACTGATCCAACTGCGGCTATGATCTAATAATGGGGTCTTTAATGATCTCCTCCCATAGCACAGTGGCCACGCTATCATACTGCAGCAATAGGGCTCTTCATATCTTCCGGAAGGGAGCCTCCCGCTTGCCCACTACCACCCCCTCCAGTGACCGCCCGGGTGTCTCTGGAGGTCTCCAATCCGAGCATGGGCTAGGCCCCACCTTGCTTGCTTAGCTGTTTCACTGTAGCTGTATCTTTTTCTTCTCCTCTATCTCCTCTCTGTATGTACTTCTCCTCTATCTCCTCTCTGTATGTACTTTCAAAGAGGAGCATGACATTCACAGGACTCTGTGTCCACAGGACAGTGTTCACAGGACTCTGTGTCCTGCATCACATATATTTTTATGCAACCACACTGCATGTATATGTGCACAGGGTAGCGTCCATTCAGTTGTGGATACGAAGGGGGAAATGGCAGGGATTACAGAAAATGATAATAATTAGAGACCTGTATTTGAGTTAGGTATTAGAGATGGAAATGGCTTAGTTGTGGTGCTCTCGTTTAACACACGACTGGTAATCCAATGGAAATCGTTTAACACAGGTGTGTTAATTCCACAGCAATCGTTTAACACAGGTGTGCTAATCCAATGGTAATCATTTAACACAGATATATTAACCCCATGGCAATCTAACACAGGTGGGCCTGTCCCATAGTAACTGTTTTACACTGTAGTAGCAATCAAATAGCTACTGTCCAGACTTGTAATCAAAAAATCATACTTTCAATACTCTGGATGATCCAAGAACATTCACATACTTATGAAATCCTTACATTTTAAAACATTCATTTTTGATAACAACAACAGTTGTTCTTCAAAAAAAGGCATCTTCAAAACAGAGCATACATTTGATTATCAGACCATTTTGGTAAAGGTGTGCACTGCCCGCCTTGAGCCCTTCATCTGAAAGCAGGGTTACTCCTGACGGCAATAGCGGGGCCTCGCCCGTTTCGCCCGCCTCACGCCCTTCAAATACAGATGGGGTTATTACGGCCCGTGAGACATGCTGTTGGAGCGGGCCGATGTGATGCGCGGATAGGCGGGCTTCTGAAGCACCGATCGCCGCATCCGTGGCCACGGCCAATGGGAACGCAGGGGTCAGCGGCGTAGGAGATGAAAGCAGCGCCCGGACCGCATTATTATTATTATTATTAATCCATCACGTACACGCCGCAGAGACGGTCTCGCTTCTGAGCACGCTCCACACCTCGCGCCCCGCACGCTCCACACCCCCCGCACTTATATTTAGTCTGTGCTCTGTGAGGTAGGAGCCCCGGGACAAGAGAGTGAGCCAAATGAATAATCCATACCGCTTTTCACATTTATTTCAACAGAGGAATCGGGGCTGTGTCAAACGACGCAGGGTAACAAATGGAGTAGGGAACTGGAGTAAAATAAAATCAGATTTTCTTTTTTTTTTTGGTCTACAGAGAAGATGGACCGGATTGGAGAAATTCTAACTATAAATGCCAAAATCATGGTCAAACTGCACCTTCTGAGTAATGATTGTAAGATGATTTTAACCATTTTAACCCATCAAAAAATTAAGGGGGGTTCTTATGGCTTTTTATTCGGGAAAATTAAGTTATTTGCTTTTAAGGCCTGCATCAAAGACTCAGTAGCATCTGCTGAAATGTGGCTCACAGGTACCTGCTGTCCCTGATGAATCCTGCAAATGACCTTTGTGAGAAACCAGGCTCAAGGCTGGCAGACATGCTCTGCATACCTGTGAGGGTGTGTAATCTGTGATTCTCTGTACCTTTCCCACGTCACTTACTCTGTCAACGCTTACGTCAATGTCAGTGTTACATCTACCTCACAGTGGACAATGTGACCTTACAGGTGAAACGCAAATTAGAAACATACTAAAACAAACGACAAGGAAGAATAACATAACAGTATTGCATATCTACAACCGTAATATGCATTGGTGTAATTATTGTAATTGTAATTTGGTGGAGTATGGACCAATGCACGCCATGTTAATGGACAGACGTATATTAAAAGCACATGACAAATGACAATGCCAATAATGTAGAAGCACCACTTACTGATCTTTTCAAATGATTACAACTCTTAGATAACCTAGCATGCTAGCAAAGCACTGACGTACGAAAAAACCACCTCAGTAAATGTGCTAAGAACAAATCAATAATAATAACCTACCGTATATATACTCAAACAATTGTGTTCAATACAGAAGTGCTCTTTTGTTTGAAAGTACAAAGTACTCTATGACACTGTCTGTGGTTAATATTTAACCTCCCACTCTTTCACTTGAATACAGTGGTCTGTCTGGGAGTCTTAAAACCATATTAGCACTGTACAGTAAATGGGGCTAGCTCAACCGTACACTTGGCAGCAGCCTAATGCAGGTTTATATTTAGTACTGACGTTGCGAGATATATTTAGATCAATCACATTGAGAGTGGTCCACAATACCACCATGTGGGAGATGAATAGCATGGAGTACTGTGTGTGAGTGTTTATTTGGCCGAATTCTGCAAAAGTTGCAATCCAGCATTCACGTCCGCTCTGCTTCTCCATGATAAATAACTCCCGTTAGCTATTACCAAGATGTACAAAAAGGGAAGGTATTTCTGAGAATCACATGTACGTAAGCACTAATAAATATTTCAAGAAAAAGAAAAGGTCCTCTGAGTTTCTGTAAGGGAGGGGGAGTACAGCCCAGCTGGTGGGAGGCTTTGAGAAGGTACCCCAGAGGCACCTTCACTATAGCCATACCTGAATCCTTCCATACTTTTCCTCAAGTTTAAGCGCATCTTTACAATCATTACACCACTAAACCTGATGTTTTTCAAAAAAATTTTAACACACAAAGATACATAACTCCAGTGTCTCTGAAAACCAGTGTTACAGACAAACTTCCGTGAAGTGAATCCACAATGGCTGTGCTGGAAGTCTCCAGTGCAGCAGCTGATGTGTGGATATCTGCTGCTGACAGATACAGCCCTAGCAATAAAACACTGGGGGGGGGAAAAAGGAAAAAAGAACAGAACTGTGACTCCCCCCCTCCGCCCACATCATACTGTAGTCACCGAGTCCCAGCCCATGCTTATTAATATTCCTCCACTGGTAAGCCAATTATGTGGGTATCAGCGTGCCAGCCCCCTATGACTGCGAGCAGGAAATGAATGTGGTATGAGCCGTGTGCATGCTTCCATGGTCAGCTGCAGCCTGGCACGGGTGCCCTGTTGGGACCAGCACAGAAGAATGACATCACGCTGCTTAATCCACACAAAGGCTGGCATACTGTGGCTGGGAAATAATCACTGCCTTACAAAACAGGAAAATACGCTGGCATTGACTCATACCAAGGATATATTATTATTATCATCATGATCATCATCATCATGTAATGTAATGCAATAACCTTGCAATTTTTAAGTGGGGAAGAGATGGACAGATATGTGATATGTCTACGTCTGTATATCTATGTGATGGATATGTGATGCTGACTGGAATGGTATGTGCATGGCTGTAACACAGGATAAACCAGAAAGCCCTGTGAGCTTGGAGAATACGCATGTGGCAGAGAACTAGCAGCTGTTCCGTATCACTAAAAATCACCAAATCATCAGACACTGCGGGCACTTCCCAGCGAAACACATGAGGATGTTTGCCAAAACGATATGGAAAGCAAGTGGCATCACAGCCACTGGAATATTAGCAACAGCCCCTTCCTGCAGAAGTCTGTGGATTCGACGTCAGCGTACATTATCCTCCAAAGCAGAGTTAACCTGTGACAGTTTGTGAAAGCTATGGCTGTTGCACTGTGCTTTGACAGCAGCTCACATGATTTTTGGGTGGGCTGGTCTATGAGGCTCCTGATTGCGACAGACTGCTAGGGTAGGTATCAGCACAACGACAGCAGGAATTGCACCAAGTTGGGTGACTACACATGTAAGCCCCTTTCAATTTGATAAATACTGTACAGCAGTTTACACTACAGTTTAAGTTGCTATGCCCTGTGTTAGTAATTGATGATGACACTCTGGTCATGCACGTTATGTGATATTTGTGATTGATATGTGAATTTCCTTCTGCAAAAACCTTTCCTTCTGCAACAGCCATATGCCACCAGACATGCTCTTATTAAACTCACTGACTTATTCAACCTTTTAAACCTCATTCCTTATTTTTTTTTACTTCTTGTTTAATAAGGTGAATTTGCTTAAATTATGAAAGAATGTGGATTTATCATCCTCAGGTATGAGATAATACAGACATAAATCATGTTTGTCAGGTTTAACAAACACAGAGGTTATCCAACACTCCTTAAATCATGGTGGTGCTGAACTGTAGGATTTTTTTCTTATCCCTTTGTGTCTGTAAAATTAGTTGGAGGCTTGGAACACCAGACATATAAGTTTTGGCATTTTATATTTCAAATGGAATTTTCTTTCCAAATACAGTAATTTGATACTTTTTTTTTTAGCTTAAAGTATTTCTTTTCAACCTGAGCAGCATCAACAGTGCCAAGCACTGTGCTCTAAGAGCAGCTAATTCATCACTTAAAATGTTTTGCCTCTTAATTACCTCTAGACACTTGTGTCACTAGAATTTGTTTCATTTGTCATTAGAAGTGTACCCCTTGCAAAGATTTATTCCTATGTTTTAAGTAGTTTCCAGACAGTCTTTTACAACAGTAATACATATTCAATAAAAATGGTGAGAAATCTTACCCCTGCACACACTGACATACAAGAACCTGCTGACCTTTAACAGAAAACAAATCTAAACTATGTCAATGAAATCAAGATGATAAAAAGAAAAATCAGATTTATTTACTTTTAAGTGCAGTAGTTTTAATCCGCAAGTGGAGATGCACCAAAACTTTCTGTGGTGTCACAACTTCACAATCTTATTCTTTTTTTGTCCAATTTTCAAGGACACTGGGAAACTCTATGACTTTCCAAGATGAATATATTTACAGATTTTCAGGAACAATGGGACCCCTTTGTAATGGACAGGGTGAGAGGTGGGCATAACTGCTGCTTTGTTACTGGTTAGGGTGATCTGACAGGGTGTGGCCGCCTAACTGTGGCATCTGTCGCACTATGGGAATTAAATGAAAAGTAACTGCACTTGTGGAGAGTTGTACCTTATTTACATATTTCATGGTAGGCAACGCATCTATGGTGTTAATCAAGAATCATCCCTGCAGGGCAATTCAGTTAATGAGATGTGAGATTACAAAAGGAGAACATCCATTATGCACCATCCAGCTTTTTCTCTACAAAAGCAAAAATCTTTCTGTTAAAAAAGAAGTAATACTTTGTAATGTAATATAATAATGCACAGCTGAGGCAGGTACAACATAAGAGTAGGACTCAAAGTCCAAAAAGAACAAACACTTTACATGATCTTTGGTTTGATTCTGTTAGTTTAATTCAAGCATGAACAAGTTCATCTTAAAAGAAGAATTTGCAAGTTTAATAGGCCTCTTTTCAATCTAATGGTCCACAACTTTGTAAGGCACTTTGGGTAACAGCATCTGCTATAAATGACAAAAATGTAAAATGCAAGTGTAAATGCACACATTTTGGCTACAGAGTGGAATATTAATGCAGGGTACACTTTCTGTTTTTAGCAGAGATGGTGTAGAGGGTACACTTTCTGGCTGTAGTAGAGATGGTGGAGAGTGTACACTTTCTGGCTGCAGTGGAGATGGTAAAGCAGTGCAGACATTTAGAAATATATTCTTTTCTGAAATATCCAAGTTGAACTGATCAATGCAGGCAACCTAACAATACCAAAAACTTTTGACGCAGCAAACTGTGATGCATCCATTAAGGTAACAATGGTGTGACTGAAAAAAATGAAAAGAAACTCCAAAGGCAGACCGGAGATATCTCTGAAAATGTTTTCTCAGGTCTAGACTGTGAGGAGACAGAGAAAGCCACCTGTCGCCAAAAACAGGTTCGAAATAACAGCACTTTTCATTTGTTTGATATGTCTGGTAAGCCTGACTCAGGAAGAAGGCAATATCCAATACTGCATTATAACACACGGTGTAACGTGCAACTGAAATAACAGACGTGCCGTTCCGCACACACAGCAAATACCCCGTATTCACATTCTAATTCTGAGGAGTATCCCACCCCTGGGGCTGCAGTGGACATTCCTCCCAAAAATCATTCCTTTCAAAATTCTCAGCAAAACAGAGGACATGAAAAAATAAAACAACGGAATAAAAGTCTGAGCAGTTTTACACACCATTCACTACTGTATTTCTGTCCCCGAATATTTCTCAAAGCGACTAAAGGGAAATATTACATGCACTAAATGGACTGGATTGTTCTATCAAATGGCCCAATGAGAGAGCCATTAGTGAGAAGCCAAACAGGCTTGCCTGAGTTTCTTACCTCCTCATATCTGTCGAACGGAGCCCCCTCTTGCATGAAATCTGGGAGGTGCTTCTGCCAGTTGAATTCATATGATTTTGTCATGGCTGCTCAAATGTCTGAAAGATAAAAAAATTAAGAAAATGGTGAATAAACATCAAAAAGTTCTCCTGGGATATTCCATATGTTCCTAATGTAGTATATCCCACATAACAATAATAATAATAATAATAATAATGATAACGATAATAATAGGTCATATCATCATTGGTAGTAATAGTAGTACTAGTAGTTACTACTATTATTCATTTTTAAGACTTTACTTTCACATATTAGACATGTTTTTTTAACATATCATTCGTTTATACAGCTTCTTCTCCCTTATTAGAAGAGTTCCACACATGTGAGAATGAGTAACATGCAAGTCAAACCTTTTTTTTTCCAATGGCCTTGTCTCTGACTGCCATGTCACCTTGACAACGACCCTGGCAAAGCTACAGCGCTTTCTACGCCTACTGATACGCACATGTTAACCATGTCAGCGGCATAATACCTATAATACCTTACAATATGAGCATTTGATTTGTTGTGAGAGTTGAGCATTTGTTGTGAGAGCAAGAGTTGTGGGTTCATGTACGTGTGTATACGTGTGCATGTAAATGTGTGTGTGCGTGTGTGTGTGTGTGTATGTGTGTGTGTGTGTGTGTGTGTGTGTGTGCACCTTCAAATGGACGCCCATCTGTTTGTCGTCCACAGGAGTGCCAAACCACCGACTCGCCCCGGACCCGCCCAGCCCTCACTGTTCCACCCCGGACCCGTCGAGCCCTCACTGTTCCACCCTGGGCTTTAATCTCCGAAAGAGAAAATAACACTCTGGCATAAACTTGTCATGTCGGCGTATCTGGAAGCTGTCCCTCCGGGAATCTGCGAAGCTTCCTCTGGGTGGTGTGTATGCAAAGTGTCCGTTTTGTCTGCGCTCTCGCTGGTAAACAGGCCGGGCTGAGCGGACAGGATGTTGCTCTGAGGGCCAGCTGCAGATGACAGGGCTGGGAGGGGGTCCCCCTTTTGATGTCACGTACACTGATCACAGGAAATTACAACGCACGTCATTAGCCATTATCAACCCTGCTTCCGCACCTTTTAACTTCTCGGGGAGGTATACCTCCGTTTTAACGCAAAGCTGCTCGAGACACTGGGTTCAGACGAAAACTAAATTAAGCCCCTGGTCGTTATTGCTGTTTGTCTGCGCCGCGTCGGACAATCAAAGAGGCCGAGATCTGAAACCTCAGAAAAGGAATTATTTAAATTGCCGGAGAGGTTTGAGGCTGGGCTGATACAACGCAGAATAAGACCATGTGAGATGCCTTTGAATGAGCTTGTGTCTAAAGAAAGACATGCACGCTAAAATGAATTATGCTCCTTCAAACCTGCAGCTATTTCTTGCAGGGAATAACAAAACCGACACAGGAATCGCATGCTGCACAGATAATGCAATTATGGGTGTGGCACAGGTTGCACATTTAGTAACAGAAATGTTACGAAACATATCTTGAAAGTGCTGAAAGGCTTGTTCGATTATACAGCTCGGCTCACTTCTCTAAATTTGTTATTCACAGTTAAGGATGAATTTCATGGAGGTTAGATTGAATCTCAGCCTGATTTCACACAACAGGCGCAACGTCTTGAACGTTAAGGTTCAAGAAATATATGTTCAAAACATACCATCAAAGTTAGGCAACAACGTAATGTACACAGTATACATACTAAGCCAAGCATAACTGAAACAGTTCTACCTAACAAAGCTAAGCTCTGACAATAAACTGAACCGACACGTACAGACAGATCTCGCAGTATGAATACAGAGTATTTCAATTACTATGTTCCTCTGCAGCAAAAACCCAGGTAAACAAACAAAGGTACATTTTTTTTCTGTTTACAGCACTGCCTGTCATCCCTGCTGGAAGATGGGAGTCCGAGACCGTTCTTTCATGCATTTCCTTTTGCCCAAAAATAGTCCTGTTAAATGTACGCCGCGCACAACGAGATAATTCTGGGTCCCTGCATGGCAACACGTTCCCCTGTTATTCACTGGCAAACTGTATTTAAAATGGAAGCCAGGCTAATATCCACTGGTCCACGCCACATTCTGAAATTACAGGCTGGACCCCTGGGCAACGGCAAGGACACGGCAAGCGCGGCAAGGACAGGAAAACATTCAGAATATGTCGCATTATATTTAATGATACAATCTCCTTACAGAAAACATGTGAGGAAGCGTTTCAATCGGAAACGTGAGCGGGGATCACGAGCACCTGCCTGTGAATGTAATTGGCAAAAAATAGAAAAGCCTTTCAAACAACAAGCTGCACAACAGGTGGGCATGAACAGGCTACAGAGAAGCCGCAAAAGGAAAGCAAGGCTAAGTAGGCGTTTGACCGCACAGTCTTCAATGTGGGAGATTTTATTTGACATAAAATGGATATTTATTCATTTTTTTCCTCAATCTATTTGACAATCTCATCCAAAGTGACTTACAAGGGCACTGTAGTGTATTACATTACATGAATATCAGTAGGAGCCATAAGAACAACATGGGGAGGATACAGTAGGTAGCGTACAGCCCTTAACTGTAAAACAGCACAGAGCTGACAAACACCGCTAAAATATAACCCTGAGGAGTAACTGTTTTACCATGCACATGGGTAAGAGCAATTTATAAGAGCAACCATACTGACATAAACCGCAGATCTTAACAATGAACTATAAAAGCAATAATGCATTATACTGCTGTAGTCACATGGTGCCAAAACACCAACATTACCTGCCGTCACACAGGCATCCTTATACTGGATGAAATTTAACACAGCACTTGAGTGATCCAATACTGCATGCTAGACGCATACTGAAGCCGTGTATCATAATGTATAAATAATACATATGGCTTGATCTGTGCTGATTTGCATTACAAACATTCCATTTTCTGCTTTTTACATTCATTTTCCTACTTGCAAGAAAAAAAATGAGGAAACTCTTGACCACAGGAAGGCTGAAATTAATTGCACTTTATGATGAAGCCACAGTAATCAGCGGAAACCGGTTGAGCTCAGAATGCATTTACCCCGGCTAATGTAAAACCTGAGCAAATCAGGGGCGTCTGATTGCCAGCCCTCTCCCAAGGAGGTGGATTTGCAAATGAACTCAGGCGGAATGAGCAGGAAGTGGAGTCTGCAGCTACCGGCGGTGTTACATTTGTAAAGCTACAAAATACCCCCTGAGGAAGACGGCTGTGAAGTGCTCTATAAAGACTTCACTTCTTTAGCAACGACCGCCCTTCACGACTGACCCTCCACGGTTCTGTTGCCCCTCGCTTCCCCCTTCGATCTCCCCGACACCGGTGTCCTGCTGCCCCCATTCCAGAAAAAACAAAACTAACTTTTGTGTTGGGGGAAAAAAAAATTGTGATCATTAAAGTATTTCTAGCCAATATTCTCTCAGACAGATGATCAAGATCAGTTTTCACTCTGTGAAAGAACAAAATCCATCTGTCACAACACCTTACAGTCCAGCTCTTTGCCTCTTCTTACTCTCCACAGACACAAATCCCAAACTAACCTCTTTAACGCTCTACCCCCCTGTTGGTGGAACCTGTCAAAACTGCACAATGGTTAACCATCTTCTGCCACAGACAGGACACTTACCTGCGCTTAGCTGCATGTACCCAACCATGAGTGAGTTTTTATGCTGTGAAATGGTGTCCTTATGCCCAGGTAATATTGCTTTTATGACCAGTTTTAAGCGTTTTTGTACAGTGTGCTGAATTACCGCTAATATGCTTATATTTGAGCTCTGCTTTTCAACTTGTCAGAGACATTTTCATCGCTCATGTGTTCCCTGCGATCTGGCAGTGCCCTTGCTCTCGGTGGTCTTGCAGCATACTTCCTCCATATCGTGCCATGATGGCCTTGTACGCCAATCTGCCAAATCAACAAATAATAAACTTTGTGCTGCACTGCGGGTGACAAATTTAAGGAGGTCTTGCACTGCCGCACTGGTTCTTGGGCATTGGCCCAAGTTTAGCGATCACTAAAATCTTTGAAAAACACTGGAAGAATGACAACAAACAAAAAACACACTTGTTTAAATTTGCTATTTAAGGCTGAGGGTGGAGCACCACAGTGGTTAGATCACAGCTCGTTCCTATAATAATCTGCAGTTCTATTAGTCTAACAGTGCTATTAGTACTGTGGTATTAATTCACTTCTGTAGACTTTAGCTTGGCTCGCTCTCTTACTGTTGATAAAGTGCATGGGGCCTACACAAATAACACTGCTCCCGACCCTGTAACACTGGCCAGTCTCAATCATATGAGGAAAAGATCATTTGCTGTAAATGTACACTAAATACAATCTCTGACAGGAGGGAGGGGCGGACCCACTGACTGTAGGTGCGATGCAGGTGTTTGACTCCACACAGTGCTGCCATTAGACAGTAATCTGACATAAACGCAGCACACCGGCCGGCTGAAACAGCGTTCTGCTGGTGCTAAGGGGCCCTAGAGCTGTCTCCTTCGAAAGCCTTAAATCACCGCCTGCCTGTCTTGTGTTTAAGAACGGGGCTGCCGAACAGACCGGGGAAGCAGCGGCCAGATTTGATTTAGTCAGAGGCTGCACCCTTCAGAGGTCAGAAGTCACGGGAAACAGTGATCAGCGTAATGAAAGGAGAGAGAGGCAGCAGGGGCAGAGGTCTGCTACACCTGAAAGGAAACCCTCCAGCCGTGCACTCAGCCCCTGCGTTCGGTTACCAGGTGACGGTTCCTCGGGAGGAAATGAGAAAGAAATGAAGAGCGCACATCAAGGGTGAGAAAGCTCAGGTTTTCAAATACTCTGAAAGGAGGATGCACTCAGACCCGTTCCTGACACAATTCAAAGGGCTTTAGCGGCTCTGTCGAACAAGCTGACAGAGATGATACGTGCAACTAAGGAGACCGAGCCCTTGGGTACGGTAATCTACACAATCTCTTTTCAATTAACAGGGTATTTGGGAGACAATGTCCTTCCTATTAAAAGAACTCCTATGCCCATGACAGGGTGAGACAAGGCTGCTTATCACAGTTCATCAAAGTATTCTTGGCTTCATGACGACTTGTCATCTCCAGTGAATATCACATATTTCCCTTTAAAGCGCTAAGCTCAGAGGGACCGCTGCTATGTTCCAGCACTGTTTCCGACGCTCTGCGCTCCAGCCCCGAGCAGCCTGCCTCTCACACGACGTCATCGCTATCACCGGGTTCGGTTTTAATAGAAATAAATAGGGACGGAAACACATTTAGACGCTGACGTGTTTCAGGTGCATTAAGTATGCTCGCCTGGTTCACCAGACAAACAAAGAAAATTGTGTACTTTGACTGCGGTACACAAACGCCATGCATATTGCAAGGGGCTTCCCCTCCAGAGTACTGCTTTCCCATGATCTGACCCACATGTCCACATCCCATTCCGCAACCGTATGCTCCAGCTCACAAAGGGAAGGCACAATAACCCACAGTACAGCATGCAATTCCAATTTATGTAATTCACACCCACTGGCAGTTACGCTGCTATAACATAATGCTCACACCAACTTACACTGCCCATCCGTGCAGATGGCCTGCCACACGTAGAGCATAATACCACCTCATCTAAGAATAACTATCTTAAATCCACTTTCATCTCTGGCAGCACAATTTCCCTTAAGGAACTGATTATGCAATTCTGTAATCTTCAGAAATAGTACGCCTAATTTTCACTTCCTGCATAAATTAAAAAAAAAAAAACCTAACAGCTGTACAGAGTATTCCACAGCAACTCACTGTGTTCTCCGGCAGAGAGGAGAGGAACAATTAGGCCCCTCTTCAAAAGGAGGAAAAAAAACGTCGTACCTTCTCCTGCGGCTGTCAGGAATAGCCCAGAATGCATGTGTACGTGTTTCCCCGAGCGGACGGCTCTCGGTGTAACGCGGGGACGGAGCGGGCGGGTTCTGCCGGGCAGCGTGAGGTGCTGCGGACGGGCTTCCACGCTGTACTTGTCTGTCCTGTTCCTCTGTGCGTGTGAGGGGAGCTCGGCAGGCGGCCAAGCCCAGCTTAAACACAACACACCTCTCTCTTTAGCCCTCGTCCCGCTCGGGAATGAAGATCCTAGGGGATATTTCGCTCACAAGGCATGAAGTGAAACAATCCGCTGAAGTGAGGCAGTTTGTATTGTGATAGCTATCTACTTAGGCTGGATATGTGCCTACTTTTCAGTAACATCTGGTTGTTCTATAATTATACACTCATAAATCCAAAGCATAAAGGTCTTCCCCTGCAAATAAAGTGCAGACAGAGTGTTCTTCCAGGACATTAAAAAACAGGACTTCACAGAACGACACATACATATGTATTGCACATTATATGAGAAACCATGAACTCGCCATGAACTCAGTTTGAATATCACAGGGTCACATGGGATGCACTGGGGTTTAGGGGTCACAGATCTCAGAATTTACCTAAAACTAGCATGCATTTCAAATGAACTGTTCATATGAATGTGCAGTTGCCAACTTTCCTTGTTTTACAAAAAAGTAAATAAATAAAAGTCTTCAAGGGGACAAGTATTTACCAGAGGACCAGCTCACTTAAGCAGTGCAAACAAATGTCAGACGGCCCTCTTTGTTTGATAAGGATGAGGATCCGTGTGTAAAAAGCACACAGGTGGCTGTGTACAGCAGTTACAGACAGGTTTTCTAGGACTGGAACAGTGACCACAGCCAGTTTTACAGGCTTTAAAGGTGTGAGAATTTGCATTGACAATACAGGAGAGCATTAACATTAAGTGCCGGCGATTTGAATATCAAACACTGAGCGACGTGGCGATGCTGGCCTGTGAGCTTGTATCGATCTGCGCGCTTCTGTTCTGGTGTCTGAACAATCATCAAGAGATTTCTGCCGTCTCTTCGGTGCCTCGTCCGAATCTTACATCACAAACGGGGCACGCTGAGAGCAACGCAGCAGGGAACACCATAAGGCTGTCTCCTGACCAGCAGCCCAAGCAGAGCGCGTTTTTAATGCTGCTAAACGGATCTGTTGGTTCATAGTGTACTAGTGGGGCCCCATGCACCTGTCACTGAGAACACAGTTGTAAGCTATGATGGAATTACAACAAACTATTCTGGCCCAGATTTATTCTGAATCATAATAATATAAATTACAAGGCTACGAGGTTGTGGATTCATTTGGAAGATGGTGTTTCACCAAAACACCTCCGATGCTAACAGTATGATCTGCTGAAAGTGAACATCATGCTAAAAGCGATTATTGTGATACTGTTCCTAGCAGACTACAACATACCTTGAATTTTACATATTGCATATTTAAGCTGCTTGACAATCACTAAAGCAATCCAGGGCACGCACCTTCTTCAAGGGGCACATCTGAAATGCCCCAGCCGGGATCTGAACCTGCAATCCTCCCAGCTCCGGGTCCTGTTCTCTGACCGCGATGACCCTGCCTGCTGGACCGCTTCCCTCCCCGGTGCGGACCAGAGCAGGACACACCGCCATATATGGAGACCGCCCTCCGTTCAGTGCAGAACCCGGGCACTATCACTATTTACCGTACTGCATCATGGGGAATTCCTCTTTTAAAAATGACGTGTGGAGGAGGCCTGAGACGGCCCCTGCGCGTGAAATGCATTTCACCGCTTCTGAATTAAATAAATGGGAAAAGGGAGCTCTTCTGAGGGTGCTGGGATTAAGCGGGCCCCTGAGGGAAGGTATCAGAGATGCCGCTCCCTGCGTCACACATATTCTAACTTTACCGCAGCCCAGGGTCTCCCTCCATATAAGGGAAGCACTTTGATTCTGGGTTTTATTTTCATTATTCTTATTTGTTCATGACTCTCATAATATTATTACTTTACTCTGCAGTGGAATCTTTAATTCATCAGTCTCCTCAAAGCACAGCAAAGTGACATTGTGACCTTTAAAATCCACCTGTATCTTAAAGTCTGTGATTTTTCTGAATCTGCAGCAAAATGCATTATCGGAGCGTTATGGAACATTATAATTGACTGGCCATGATGGATTGGCACTGTGTCTTTTAGCCAGTCAGAAACTGCTGAAAGTCCTTGATGACGTCTTGGAAGAACTGAGTGAAGGCTTTGACGGTGTGGAAAGAAGTCACTGACACTGACACCCTTATGGAGGGCACCAAATACTACATTGTGTATCATTCCTTTGTGCTATGCTTATGCTGCAAAATCATCTGCACAGACAGTAACACAACAGTGCGGACAGTAACACAATGACAGCAAAACCTCCATGCAGAGACAAGTCAGTGCAGTCAAAGATGCACCAAAGCAGACAGAAACACGATAAAACCCACTGGCGCTGACTACAACTATGGAACACAGCGCTATAGTACAAAGCAGCATTGTATAGAACTGGCCTGGAAATGATGAAATAAAACATGTACTGTCTACACTAGTCCAAGTACATGCTGCACAAATAACTAGCCTAGACACACTTTCCTATCCAGCTGTAGCCCTTGTCGCAAGTAGCTAGCAAGAAAGTTAAACTGCTAGCTTACACCTAATATTTTTCCTCAACTGTCCATCAGGCCCAGTGAAAACAAACCTGTATTACCCGACTCTGCTTCTAGCAAGAAAATGGCAATACAGGTGAACGATTTCAGTCCTGGTTTAAAATGGATGACTTTTGGCTTTCTTCACATGAAGATTTCCTCATAACAGATACATAAAATATGCAGAAGCTGAAAGTACATCAAAGTTCATCTGATATTAAATGGCTTAAGTGGGGAATCAATTAGTTTAAAAGGCACACAAAAGCCACTGCATATACCAATTCATATTCTTTTTCCAGAGAGTTATTTAGCAACAATCTTGTGGAAAATGGACGCAGTCATTTTACAAAAACAATCTTTGTTTTCAAAGCACAAACACACTGTCGTTCATCCTTGGTAAAGTGTGCCCATATTAAAATAAAACAGGTTGTATCACGGACACAGTGGGGTTCTTTCTAAATATTATATTGCAAGCAAAATTATTGTTTTGATCAAATAGACTTCAAATAAGGGAAAGCATAAAAGCTCTAGGTGTGCTTACTTAAACAGGAAAGCAAACACCGAAACGAGTTTCAGAACAACCGAGACCCGTCGACCTGCTCCAATCAAACGGTGGGGCGAGGGAGGGGGGGGGTTATGTCGTGCAAATTCACTGCGTGAATTTAAGCTAAGCACAGCCGAAGCTCTCAGCCCCGGTGTGATTGGATCGGGTCGGCGGGTCCTGTTTTCGAACGCTTCCCTGACAGGCTTGTTTGCCGCAGATTAGGGGCCAGGGATCACTGGGCCCAGCCTTCACACTTGCAGCTGACGGTTCCCCGGGACCCAAGTTTTCTCCAAAAATGGTCAAAACTCGCAATAAGCCAGGACAAACGTATGACCTCCCCGCCGAATGATAGCACGATAAGCCACACAAGCACAGTGTGAACTCCCAGTTAAAGAGATATTAATTATCCCTTAGATAGTCCTAACCTGCAAAGCCCACTCCCCCCCCCCCCCCCCCCCCGCCCCCCCCCCCCCCCCCCCCCCCACTCTGTCCTGTTGAAACATCTACAGCCTGTTGCATCGCAGTAACTGTTCTTGCTAATGCAAATGCTAATAATAGCAGGAATGTCACTGCCTTCACAGGTTCTTCTCCGTGTCCTCCCCTGTTTCCGGTTTCCAGATGATTCCACATGAAAGGGGGAGACCCCGGGAGCTGAAACAACAACAAAGCCGGACCGTCCAACTGCCCAAATAAGTACCTACGAACCAGGACCTCGCAAAATTACGGCTCCTGACCTCGCGACCTTTCCACATGATGCAGCCAGCAGAATAAGACAACATATTTTCCAGGCCCACAGAAATAGAACACTGCCTTATAGAGGAGGAGGGAATCAGCATGACGGGGGTTAAGAGTTCAGCAGCTCGGAGAGCAGTTACGAGGGCCGGTACGCCGCCTCTAAAAAGCGCTCTCCTAAGGAGGACAGGACAGGACGTGTATTTAAAATCTGCTCATTTATGAGGACAATATACTGCAGTGATGAGGAAAAGGCTCAGCTGCTTCTGTAACCGCAGCACGGCTGCGGGTACAAGCTGAAACGTTTAACCGTTTAACCTCCCACCCAGCCAGACCCCTTTGTATACAGGCTGAGTTCATGTTTCAGCAGGTACAAAGGGGGCCCATTCAACCTGTTGCTAAACAACATTTATGAGATTAAGATATTTTTACTAGCGTCATTTTGTGAGCTCTGTTAAAAATAGCTCTGCCTAACATTTTAATGTACTCAAGCTAAAACAAAAATTATAATGTTATCTGGGATTTCCTGATCATTTGCATATATTTTAATCAGGTGTGACACAATAGCAGCATTTTTACATCACAATGGGATTCCAGCTTAGAATCACTCCATTCCCATGCCTGTCAAATCAATATTTCATTCACACAGAACCACACCAAACCAGCACTCCATACCTATACAGAACCACACCAATTCAACATTCCTTACTTACACAGAACCACATCAAGCTGGCAGTCCATACTCACAGAACACCACAACAAATCAGCTACTATGTAAACTTGCTCTGCAAACATATCAGAAAAAGATTAACGTATGGCCAACAAGAATATGAAGTATTTGAAAATGATCCTCTTGGCTTGCAAACATGGTGGTGCTTGATTTTTCATTGAACAGGTCAATGCTCTAATTGATCATGTGTATATCATCATTGGACACAGGCAAAATGGTGCTGTGCACATCTCATGTCATATCAACACATATGACTGAATTAAATATTGGTGATGACAACCTGAACATTCAGGCTGTCATCACATCATTTAAGCTGTCCTGGATCTTTGTCCAACAACTCAAGGACAGATTGGAAAACCTTCTCTGGTCTTTCACCAACTGCCAAACAGGAAGGAAAGTTTATAGACCTCCTTGGCTGAGGGGAACACTTTGGAAAGCCCTGTGAGTTAGTCAAGTGCTTTGTCTTGTACATACAGGTGATGATATACTCAAGTGAGACTTGATGGCTGTGTCCTCCGCACAAAGACACTACCCTACAGAGGTCCGAGCTCTACAAACAAAGCCTGTACATGCACTGGTGCAAAAAAGGAACTGGGGCTTCTGTCAACTGCTGCCTTTTACCTTTACATTACATTATTGGCATTAAGCAGATGCTCTTATCCAGAGAGACTTGCATCAGTTATAGGTTTTCACAATGCAATCCATTTACACAGCTGGATATTTACTAAGGCAATTCTGGGTTAAGTACCTTGCCCAAGGGTACAGCAGCAGTGACTCAGTGGGGAATTGAACCAGCAACCTTTCGCTTATGAGTCCTGCTCCTTAACCAGTATGCTACACTGCCACCCTAGTATCTGTATAACTTAGCCAGACTGAGGTAAATCTCCCTATTTTTCCACCAACCAGCACTGTCAAGCATGGATGTGGCCACTGGATGTGGCTTTGTGTAATCCATACCCTCAGCCAGGTAGTCTGAAGAGAAATAATTAACACTTTTTGACCAAGGGTGGAGCAGATGGGCAGCACCCTGTATCAATCCAATCCCGAGGCCAGTTCAGCTCAGACTATAGCAGAGACAGCTCAGAATGCTTTTGGAAAAAAACTTTTTTTTTTTTTTTTCCTGCCCGCCAGTCTGATGTTTTCTGCCCACTTCTATTTAATTATAGATAATGTCACAATGAAACGTTTTTGGTTGTTGTTTTTCTTGATCCAACACACTCAAGACAGGAATGACTTTACAGTATATCCTTGAGAAACAGATTTATTTTTCACATGTCTAAAGTTAATGTATTTATTATATTAATTATATTATATTAAATATGCACTTTAAATTCTACTTTCAACACCTAAAACTATATGACTAAAACAACACACCAAGTACCGCAGGTTTTGCACAGCCTGAAAACGCAGACTTACAAAGCTGACTAACAATACCTGACTCACTCTGAGCAGGAAAGAAAATCCCTGAAGCCCAAAGCACAGAGACTGGCAGGTACTATTACGGATGGAGAGTACTAGTTAATCATTAATATGGCAAATGAGTGCAAAACCACTGGAGGCAGATAACTAGATGAAAGTGGATTTTGTTTCACGGCCCGAGGTTGTATGTGAGTGCTCCCTTTGTTTTAGGTGACTTTTTTTTTTTTCTTTTGTCTTTGTGTATGGGGGGGTGGAAAAAAAAAACCTTTCTTGACAATCAAACACCACACAGATGTTGCTCTACTCTGACATCACACGTGTCCATGGTAACCGGCGAAGAGTGCCAGCCTGTCTGTAATAGCTGCTGCTTTGCCGCACGCAGTCATAACTTATCTCGCACATCTCCCACAATTACATTAGAGAGCAGGCCGACCTAGCAGGGTCCCCATTCGTTTATCGATATCATTTCTGTTTCTCACAAAGGTATCTTTACCCCCGGGTGGGAACACTTCAAACCACTGAAGACACTCAAGAGGCAGCTGTCTACAACTATGTTTATAATGACTGCCATTATGACAAACAAAACACCCATGCCTGATAAACAGCAATGAGAAAGCCTGCCAGTGACAGGCTGCAATTAGGACTATCTATGCCATACTGGATGGAACTACAGGAGGACACGATTTTTAAAAGGAGCTACACTCAGATGGAGTATATACCTGTGGACATGAACCACTGCAACATATTATCTGCTTCAAACGAATAGCTAATTATTTCATTCCCGGTACCTCTAAATTCAGATTTCCTTCTCATCTGGAATCCCACCTATTGCCAAAAACAAATGTTGCCTGAATCTGCAGTTTGTGAGCAAGTGTGTGAATTAGCCTAATCTGACAGCACTAAGAAGATACGTGCTGCCCAAGAACGCACATGATGCTGGTGTCATCAATTACCAAATGAACCTATTCTGCCAGATCTGCTGTCTTTTGCTTCAGGGACTTTCCTAATTTGTGCCATGAAATTCATGGGCATGTACGCTTTAAGCTTATTGTTCTGACACTCTACGGTTATTAAAATATTAACAATAAACACAATTTTAAAAAACAAACTGACTGCTGGAGAACAAGTTTAATTGTGGTCAGAATGTATAGGGTGTGTACACAATGTAAACAGCTAAGGATATCTTTTCTACATTACATCACATTATTGTTATTTAGCAGACGGTCTTATCCAGAGCAAACTTAAATGGGTTACGATTTTTACATGGTTTACATCTATTCATACTGCCGGATATTCACAGAGGCAGGTGTGGGCTGCAATTATGGGTCAAGTACCTTTACGAATGGTACAGAGGCAGTGTCCCAACAGGGGAATCGAACCTTCAACCTTCTGATTACGAGCCCTGCTCTTCCCCACTCTGCTAGACTCCTACATATCTAAATTTAAACTTACTTTTGTACATTTCAGTAAAATCCCACCTTTCCCACAGATCCAAGCACATCTGTGTTATTACTTTGAGGATTTTTGGCTCAGTGTTGCTAACCGGTTTACACCAGTGAGACCAGCTGAACGGTGTAGAACCGGTTAGCTGGTTTAAGTGATGGCTTAGCAGCGGGACGTACCAGACAGACGCTGGGTATCTGAGTGGGAGTAGAATGGGGCAGCAGGGGGACTGTGAGCCTCTTCTTTCTGTAGAGAGAGAGAAAAAGAGAAAAGCTATCTCACAAATCAATACTCAACCTTCTCTGACTCTACAACAATCTCATGGGAGTAATGAGAGCTTTCAAAGCCAGTGTAGGAAAAAAAAAACACATTAAATGCTAAACCAATGTCTTTTTCCATTACAAGTAAACTTCTGAATTCTGCCCCTGCAATTTGGCATGGAAGACCTTTCTGATTCAATAAGTTCAGGTCAACACACTGATTTATTAAGAGTCTTTCTGGACTTTCTGGAGTCTTGGAAAGAAACAGATGCAAAAGTGACTGGTTGACAATATACACATTGGTTGACAGTATATATATTGGTATATGGTACACAGAGTACAGTGGTCTCCAAATGTATTCATACAAATTGTAACAATGAGATGGCTTAATGAAGACATGTTTAGATTTTTTTTTGCTAATTGAAATGAAAATATTGAATACTTCATACTACCATGACCTGCACAACACACGCACACACACACAGACACAGACACACAGACACACAGACACACATACACACACACGCACACACTTACGCACGTACGCACGCAGGCAGGCACACACACCCTGAAAGTAGAACAGATCTCCAAGCCCCTTGTTGTGATTTTCTCACATCTGAGACCCATACCGAATAGAAATGTCCCTTTTGGCTTCGTTTCTTTTGGCAAGTTGGGTTAGTTTTGGAAACGTCAGATTTAATCGAGTCAGACAGCAGTGACGGATAAACGATAGCACCAACAAAGATGCACGCTCATCATCGAAAGACCCCAAAAAAATTACATTAGTTTACCTCAGATTTAATATCTAAGGAGAAATTACGTCAAAAGTCACCCAGCCACCCTGCACTCTGATGTTGAAACAGTGTGCTGTGATTGTGAATCCCCACAGTATCGTCAGAGCCTGTGTAAAGAGCTGGCTCTGTCTCTGTCCCCTGGCCTCTCCCTGTGTTAATGAACAGCTGCCCTCTGCAGCCTGCAGCTGATGCACAGCCCCCCTTCACTACAACACTGAGGATAAAGGGGGTATGCAGCGCACACACACACACACACACACACACACACACACACACACACACACACACGTGTACACTCACACGCATACACGTGCACATGCACGCACACACACACGCACACACACGCGTACACACGCGTACACACGCGTACACACAAGCACATGCACGCACGCACACGCACATGCGCGCACGCACACGCACATGCGCGCGCACGCACACACACGCGCTCCTTTCACCACATCACTGAGGCTAAAAGGGGGTATGTACACTCATGGATAAACAGTGTACACACACACACATACACGCGTGCGTGCGCGCACACACACACGCGCGCACACACACGCACACACACACTAGATAGATAAACAGCATACACGCACATACACACTCACTCACACACTCACACAGGCAGACGCTCACACTCAGGCAGAAACACACACACACACACGACACACCCCGGTCCCATTACTTGCTGTAAGTTACCCCCCTAGTTACATCTGATGGTTTTTGACCTGTAGAGTAAAGGACAGCTGGAAATTCATTTCCCATCATCCATACAAAATCCGGCATCCCGATCACCTTAAAAGCTGATTAGGCAAACAGCACTGTCAGAACAGTCGGGGGTGTGTGGGGGGGGACTTTATTCCCTCTGTGTTTGTTGTAATCTGAAACTGCTTTCGGAGGGTGAACTGAAGGTAAGGATTCACTCAGACTGCGATTCCGCTCTCACGAACACAACGCCAAGTTCTCAACCTCCTCTTGTGCACAGCAACAGCTTTTGATGGAATCTGCTTGAGAGGAGAACCAGCATGTGCGTTAACGGCCTGGAAATTAAAGATGGAATTAATATTAGATACTTGATCTGAATGGTTAGAGAACCACTCTTAGTTATGCTAAAAATACTTCTACTTTTAATAAATTCTTGTCTGTTATTTTTGCAATCACTATAGCAAAACATTCTGCAGATTGAATTGACAGTTACACTGAAGTATTTAACACACTAGTTCTGTTCCCCTTAACAACCAGAAAATATTACTGCTCTCATTCAACTGTTGGCAACTTTTTTTTTTTCCTCCTGGCCGACCGGCTGTTTTATTTAAACCTGATTATTAATACTGCCAAAGCATATTTTAATCCGAATCACCTGCTCGTATTGCCGTAAAATCGGCTCTGACAGACTCTGGGGAGACAGAATCACTGTGAGGGCACCTGCAGGAAACAATTATAATCAGAGACCTGTCAATTCCTCTGGATTTTATCACAGAAGCTCAAACTGAGCGGTTAAGTGTATTACTACAATTAGTCTTAATCTCAGAGAGGTTAGGAGTCCTGTTTGGGTCTGCACTTTTCACTGACTGTAAAGACAACATACAGCATTGCAACAGACCTGCAGGCAGGCTCAAGTAAGCGCAAATCCCAACATCATAAACTGTGCAATTCATCTGGTAAGCCCAGCACAGACCTAGGAGTTTCACTCAGAGCCAGACAAAGGAATGAGGAGCCCCACACAGTACCTGGAGAATTTTCTGCTTTGTTTAAATACAGTACACACTACAGGCAAAAACGGGCAGTTACCTTACGCTTCTGTATAATACAACTGACCACAACCAAAATAAATGAGAGCTGAGGAAGCAGCACATGAGTAAATCTGATCTCTACAGTCTGCATCCTACAACTATATCTGCATTCTGCTGTTTATTTTCTACTGTACAGTTTGCTCAGTTATTGATCTCCGCAACTGATTTCTACAGACTGTTCCGTAATTGATTTCTACTTCTACTACCGATTTCCTGCATTGTTTCCCTGGAAGTCGCCGAAATGTGGAGAAATTAAAAGCCCATTCAATTCCTGCTGTGAACACGCTCACTACCTCTTGAGAACGCCACTTCTGTATTCAGAATGGTGCATTATACCACCCCATTAAAGACCCAGCGGAAATGCAAAAGCCTTGCTAACTCATCCTAGCCGGGCTGCCCTGCATATTTCTTGGATTTTGGTGAAACTGGTGTACTTCATATCTCCTCCCGCCCGAATGGACATAGAAGGTATCTGCTGATACACGTGGTATCTGCTGTGCATCACTAAACTGCAGAGCAGGGACACCAGGATCAGCAGCTCCAACGATCCTGACAACAGGCTGAATCTCTCCGGCTTCACGGGATCCATAAGAACGGGGGACGAAACCTCTCTGAACACGCACTCCTTTGATTTACTTTTGAGACGGCTCCATCCCAGATACCTGATGAACAGGTAGTGTTTATCAGCTGCCATACAGTGATCGTTTTCAAAGCAAGTCCAACATAACTTTCTGTCAAGAACTCACAGAACACCTATGCTTAATATTAACTAACAGTGCTAGCGCCTTTTTTTTTTTGGCTTTGGTCGGGTTCATTGTTTTGTACTCCATAGCGACAAACACGATTACTTTACCGCAGTGTATTGTGTGATTTGAAGCGATTCAAAAGGTTTACTACTTTAATCTGTCAGGCCCCTTGGCAATGATCCATAACGTCACAATTTTAATAACCGTTTACAGTGTACTGCTGCTGGATCAAGGCACAACTTACAAAATTAAACATACTGCACTGAAAGCAGGTGATGAGGCTTACCAACGGCAGCAGGAGGGGAGCGTACAGTATAACGGCCACATCATCTATGCCAAGGGCATAAAACATTAAAATATTAGTAGCCACCAAACAGATGTTGTCCATCTGTCACATTTTGTTTAGTTTGGCATTCCATTTGATAATATCCGCATGAAAACAGAAATCAGTCCAAACTAAGTTATCCGGAATAGAATGTCTATGAAAACAGCAGCTCAGATACATAAATGCCGTGTTCAGCTACAGACATGTCCAGATCAGTCCTTACTGTATCAACATCTAAAATGTTTTTGCAACAAAGTCCATGTGCTCAGGTCAGACTGCCTGCCTCGCTCAAAGTACCACTGCTCTTGGCTCAATGCCACCAAACGAGAGCGTCATGTTAAATGAGAGCTGTCCCCCTAGGCTGTAGGACCGTCACCGCATCCAGCCAGATGTGCTTATACAGGATGCATTGCTTGCAGCATTATTTTAAGCATTAAGCACCATAAACATTTGTTCGCTTAGACTAAGAAATAAAGCAAACTCCCTCCCGCCTGCTGGAGCTGCCCGTCATCGTGTGGCGGCGGACACGGACATCGCCTAGGTGACCGTTACATGTGCGGCCCGGCTGAGGTGACATTCACTCGCCCCGTGCGGCGCGGCGCAATCACTCACATTTTAATCAATCAAATTATATTTGATACAAGGCTGTTTATAGAGGAAATGTCAGAGCACTTCACAGATTGCATTTTACACAAGCAATTCAAGGCACAGCGGCTATAACTTAGAGGGAAGAACAACCTTCTACAGAGCACTGTGGAAAACCTTGTGTTTGCATAAAAAAAATAAAACTACACAAACAACATCAGAAAAGTGCTATTTAGGCATAACAAATTATTGCTTCCTTGTTGATCTTTTTTTTTCCTCTTATACTTAATCATTTAAGAATAGTGATGCTTAGTGAGAAAAGAAACACATTTCCCTCCGCTGAAAGCACTGGCCCTCGCACACCCACAGAGAGGATCTGAGAGCCATCAGCGTCCCAGTGTTAAAGTATGCCCCTTTAAAGCTCTTCTACTTTAAGCACTTTAGCTATGCCAAGTCATGACAGGCAATCACCATCACAGTGTCACACTGCTAGCTGCCCGGGTCAGCAGCGGCGACAGTGTCCATGCGGAATGGCGGAGAGGAAAACGTTCCGGAACCAATCTGCAGAAGATTCCGGCCTGCTGTGATAGGCTCAGCGTGAACCCATTCGTTTCCACCAAACACGAGTCATTTTCAAAGCCGCTCCAGTACCCGTCTTCAATTAAAGCTGCTCGTTTCAAAGCAAAAAAAATTAATTAGACCAGGGCTATAGGCTGTGGCCGTTGCCCTCGCCGTTTCAGGAGGGGAAAATGACCCCCCCCCCCCCCCCCCCCGACGCCCAAGTCCTTCCATCCCTGGAAGCACTCGGACGCGGATCAATAACGCTCAGCTGATGGAGAGTGGGCCTGGCACAGCGGCATCTGTGTAGGATGGGCTGTACTTTGCAGAGTTGCTCTAATGGGGCCACCGTTCTGTCACTTTACACCACAGTTCACAGGGCCCCTTTCACCACGATCTCTCCGCTGCATCCGCTTTGATCTTCACCGAACATTCAGGACACCTACATGGGGGAAGGGGGCTCTGAATGCAGCACATTTTTTGCCACATCTAAAATGCAAAATCACCTTATCTGTGCAAGATGCAATATTGCACATTTATGGAAAGTTACGTTTACATTCTTGTCAATTCCGCCAGGTCTGAAAATATGATTGCTGGTGTTCAGTTGCATGGATGAACACCAGAGTGTTTTTTTTCCCTATGTGCTATCTGTTCTCGAAAAATTGAAGTCAATGGCTCACTTGGCGTTCCTCAACAGGCACTTTACCTCACAGCTCTCCCACTTGTACATGGCAACCATTGACTGGTCTTAAATGAGAGAGAAGTAAAATTACTGTTTGGATATATTAAATATGTCAAGTGTTTCACTAAGTGGAGCACTTCCTGAGGACTCTCAATAAAAATGACTGAAATTGGAGGGGGTACTGTAGGCTATAAAAGGTAGGAACTGTACATAGGCTGGTATTTATGTCGCCAGATTGTGTGAATGGTGGGAACATGGCGTGATGCCACAGCTCAGGAGGATACTGTGGGAAATATCAATATTTATGAGGAAATGTTTCATTTATCCCTGTGCCTTCCACTGTTAAACATTTGGACATGTCTTCCTATTCCTGGAGCTATGCAAGTCAGTGTTTGCCATGGTGGCCACAACACCATCGCCGTGGGGATCCTGACACAAAATCCTAACTGCCTGGGTCCTAACCAATGTAACAGCTGGTAACAGGTCTCTGTTTTTACCTCCTACAGTCACTGCCGAGAACGATCGCAGCATCCTGAGTGTCACCTGAACAATCAGGGTCTTGTTTCAACAAGCCTCATATAATGATTACTTAATTAAGGCATCAAAGCACCACTGAACAATTTGCAGCTCCTAGGAAAGGTTAAGGTCTTCCTTTGCAGGAGGCTGAACATTCAAGAGCTTCGTACATACTGCATCACAACATGTCAATTATCAAATAAGCATAACCTCTGAAAATATCTGAAATATTCACATGCACTGAAGAATAGCCATGGAAAGCTCATTATCATTTTTGTAAGGATACAACAATTACTGGAGGCTTCAGCTATTGATCTGTAGTTTTACAGTTCAATAAGCATTGATTTCTTTTTTAGCTTAGCAGATGCTCTTAACCAGAGTTATTTCCATAGCTTAAAAAATTTATATTGCCCATTTATACAGCTGGATATTCACTGAAGCAATTTATTTTGGGTACTTTGGTAGGGTATGGTACAACAGCAGTGGCTGAAGCTGGAGTTGAACTGGATACAGGCCCCGTTCCCTTCCTACTGTCCAACATCAATGCCCCATTGATATGGGTCTTCCTGTCTGCCACTGTGAGTAAAACAGGCCTCAGTGATGTAACCTCTTTAGGCCAGTCACTCTGACGGATGGCTGTGAGGAAAATACGCTTATAGCAGCTCTGACTGCATGTTTATGACTGCTTCTCAGCCTGACACTTCAGAATCGGCGTGTTATTTGCACTTCAGCAGACAATCCCTCGCTCTCGTCGCTCTTACAACATGTGCAGTATGTATCTTGTCATGCAGGCCCTGTAAGTCATTCTGGATAAGAGCGTCGTCCGAATAAATAAAGGACGGCGACGGAAACATTAGCAGAAGAGAGCGTTTTCTTTCTGCCTCGTGAAGACGAATAACTGCGCCTGGAGGCTCACGCTACGGGGCCTTTCACAGCCGGATTGATTTCTTCATTTTTTCCATCCTGTGATTATTTTCAACGTGGAGGAGGCCAGAGCAATGGGACCTCTTCTGAGGAACGAACACGGCCACGTCTCATTATACTGCACTCCACATTAAGACTGTCGGAACAGCACACAGACTAGACAACAAAATAAAAAAAAATGTGTTAAAGCCGTTACCCACTACGTACGTAAAGTCGATGCTAATCTGTCATCTGGAAAAAGCACCCAGCGGTGTCATACAAACTGAATGCTCAAAAGCACCAGAAAGGAGAAACAGCAGAAAAAAAAAAACCTGACGTATCACCATCAGATCAATGTCATATACTGTCATCGCAGTTTCTATGTGTAAATGCTATCGTGTTATCTGGACAGATCTCTTTCCTGTCATAGACTGACAGTGGCTCAAACTCCTCACAATATAAGGCTACAGCAACATTGGTCTTAACTGTGCATAAGAGCCTACCAACTGCCACTGCGTCAGCAAAGACCAAGACAAAGACATTTAATGAATTTACTGTCAATATTATAAGCTGTGAACTCAGATTATAGCTTAATACATATTTACTTATCTGAACAAACTGAACATTTGTTATTTCATTATAGCTAATTCAATCCGAGTTATTACTTAGTAGCATGTTGTTTGGTAGAAGCACAGAACTGTAAAACAATCTAAAGGTACACGGTGCAGTAAGCTGCACTGCTCTGAACCCGGAAGAGACATTACACCTCCTCTCAGGGAGCCTGTGAAGCAGGAAAAATGCAAAGCTGTTGGGGAAGCAGGGAGAGAAACAGGCCCTTCCTCCACACAGGTGATGAGCGGTGACGCTCCACCTCCGTCAGCCTAACAGGATCTGACAGGCATATGCCCCTCACGCTATTACTTCCTTATTCTGTAAGTGTTGGAGACGGAGGGTTTAACTCTACCGCGGCAATGAGTCATCAGAGCTCCTGGCTGCTAGCTTTCAGCGGCACACCGGAGACCAGCGCAAGGGCTTATCCCCACCCAGGTTTTTTCACACCATCTGTAAGGCTTAAAAAGTTCTCTGTGTAAATTTGTTTATATGTATGCAGCTATGCATGTATGTACGCAAGTATATATGTATGAATCTACATGCACATGCACGCACACACACATACACACAATGCAATGACACACAGAATCAAACAAGCTACCTTTGAGCTACAGCCCTGCTCCAGACCATTCCCAACACTGAACACACTAACTGATTAATCAGATCAACTGATCAATGAAAGCCAGGTTTTTCCTGTCCATTTAAACACGTGGCCATTTTCTGCACTCCCTAGCTGGAAAATTGTCCGTGTAATGGTTGTGTAATTCCTCCATTGTTTTAAACTGCCTCAGTAAATTACTGCTTTATAAGATTTGTTTCGCTGTTTCACACTCCGAGGGAGGCTGTGTGAATTGGACGGACAGCGCCCATACACCGAGGTAATATCAGACGTCTCAATGAAATCCTCACCTTAACTATGGGCGGCTGAACAACACGGCTGATCTGAGTCAAGCTTTTAAGGGATCTTCACCACGCAATTCAGAAGAGTGCTGAGCCTGTTTAAGTGAAAACCATACAAGCTAATTACACTGTTAAATGATTAGCTTGCAACCTACCTAGCTATATAAACTGATATGAATTTTATCAGTTCATTGCATTAAAAGTACACAATATATTTCTTTCTTTAAGAGAAGATTTTGGTTTTTGAGACTTTGGTTGTGAGGGCACCTCTGTCTGACTGGAATGCAGACTACTGCATGTATCCAGCAAAGCAGACACAATCAGATCCTTCAAGATCTCAATTTTTGGGTCATAGTCAGTAGTCACAGACTGGGAGACTCATAAAAATGGAGGAGAAGCAGAGAGGAAAGTTTTGGGAAGTTTTCACAGGCATCAGCTGTCAGTTAAACTTAAAGAGATTCCTGCTATGACTGACAGGGTTAAGAGGTCTGTCAGGATTTTTGATGTGCCCAAAGTTCCCTGTGACAATATGCACGCTGGTGGGGTAACTGAGGCTGAAAGCACGTTTCTGGTAAGCACAGGTGCCACATACTTATACATCTGACAGAAGCATGAGTACTTATGGAACCAATGAAGGAGGATGCAGCCTGACAAAGTGCCAACTAAGCCATGTAAATCTTCCACAAATGGAGCTGATCTCTTAAAGCAAACAGGGAAAATGTTCAGCCAGACGGAGACATTGTTTGCCGTGTAGAAAAAGAGAGGAGGATTTTTTTTCCCCACACTGTGGCACTTTCTAGCTAGCTACATGTAAATGACAACGGCAGATAAAGAGAACTATAAAGTGTATGAATTGTCAGCTGACTGTCTTAAGTGAAACACATACATATACATTTGTCTTACTATATGGTACAACTTAGTTAAGTAGCGTTAATAATGAAATCATTGAAGTAGCCTTCAAAGAGACTTGTGTTAATACAACCTGTAAGGGTACTGATCTCAATGTGGTGGAGCTCTCCACTGCTATGAAAGACAAGGAAATGTAGCAAGCTATCACCTGGAGCAGTGAACATATGCAAGTAATAAGCGAGTAAGCACTGAAAAGGAAAACATGATGTTGCAAGTCAACTGTTCATAATCAGTATAAGCAAATTACACTAAAATAATATAAGAGATACATAGACAGAGGTTCTGACTATTATATGGGGAAAAGGGATGGACATATGGACAGCATCAGAACTGACCTTTAATTCTGTATTTTAAAAAAATCAACTGACACGAATGATGTTACTAAACGAGCGTATTTTTCATGGAATAATTTTGAAGTTCAGAACGACTGAAATATGAATGAACATTCCAACTGAGCTGTTAACATTTCAAAAGAAGAAAAACAACCATTTTCATTTCATCAGCTGTCTCTGAAATAGAAAAAACAAAACATGTGGCCTATACATGAAAAAAATGTTGCTAGTGTCTGAGTGTGACCTATTATTTTTGACATTTTTAGAAAATGTTAAAACCCATGTCAGTATCAGTACTACCCCATGTCAGGACATCTTAATAGTTGATTAGCAATTAATGAATTAGGTTAAAAGAAATAGAACAGGTCCATGGGGTTATTGCCAATACAGCCCTATGTTGCACAGTAGCGAGCAGCTATACAAGGTTATAACCAAGAACTAATGATTTGTTCATGTCTTTAAAGGCATAATCTGTGTCTTTGCTGTCTCTTCGACATTGTTAACTTAGGTTTACTCTAAATCTACACATGAATTCCTCACTTTTAAATTCGGCAAATTTAGGCAAGTTCAAAAACCATTATCACTTCAGCGGTTAATTACTCACTGATAAGCAGTAATGGGTAAGAAACAAGGTTGAATAAGGACAAGGTGCTTTTGTATCGGCAGCTCTGTTTGTTCATTAAGATAGTGAATATATGTATAGACTAGGTGAAAACCTATTAATAAACACATACAGCACCTTCTTTGGATGGGTGATAGCTGGATAGGTGTGTGTTTAGGGGGGGGGGGGGTGTGCCTCTGTTTAGTCAATTATAAATTACCTGTTAACACCATGGGATACAAGGACACCACCTTAATTCAAATGTGCATATCGACATCAACAGCTTGTTCTTCCAAACAACCACACTGCATAACTTCTTTAAAACAGCAATGGAAACACAACTTGCTCCCCTGATTAAAACCAGGTCTATATTAATCCGATACCAACATTTAGGACTTGTAACCTAGAACATGCAATATCATTATTACTCTTGTGCACACAAAGAACAACAGCTGCTGTACTTATCTAAAAATTTCTCACACCTTTCTGTACTCCCCCTCGGCCTTGGCCAGCCTTGTGATATGCTGCCCTGGTGCACCTGATCAACTGCCTCTGGACACAGTAAATTGTCTGGTAGCACCTAGTAGAGAATGTGTATGGGTATTGCCCCTAAGTCTGCCCCCTCACCCAAAGCCAGGATTTAGTGTTAGCAAATGTCTCTTGGGCATTGAGTGTCTCTATCTGTGAATAAAATGTATGCACTACTCCAAAAAAAAAAAAAAAAAAAAAAAAACTTCATCCACTTGAATTCTGAATGTAATAGGGGCGTAACTGGGGTGTACTAAGGGTGGGGCCCACCAGTTCAACCAACTGTTGAACCGATTATTCAACCAATCTGCCATCAGGACGTTAGTCTTGGTTTCATCCAGCAATCAAATTCTTGTGCCATTAACAAAATCCTACCCTGCTGAGTGGAGGAGAAAATGTTGAAGAAGGGGAGATAGGCAGATGCAAGTAATAGCCAAAGATAGTGGGCACCTTGAAAATTAATTCTGCTACCCTCGCTAAAAGATTCATTGTGGAGAAACTCTGCCCATTAGTCAATAAACATTGGTAGAACAAGACATGGAAGACGAAATTTGCAAATTAAAAGGTGTGAACAAACTGATCATCAAAATTCTGCCATTCACATTTGTAGAAGATCATTTTCTCCAAATTTATTAAGATCAGTAATATGCCTTATGTATGCACAATGTGTCTGTTCCAGAGTGGCAACAGCGCTTAAAGAAAGAACTGCAGAGAAATCTTCCCGGATGCACCAGAATCCTCTGTTCAAACACATGATTCAGTCACACACAAAAACTACGTCTTGTATCGAATGGTACCAGATGGTTACTGCACAAAGGGACAATCAGCGGGTTCCCCATGACGCTGCCCATTCAACGCTGACACTCCAGGCAGTCGAAGAAATTGGAGTGGCACAGCATCCTGGAACCTAGACTTCGTCAAAGGAAAATCTCTTTAAAAATAGCGCGTTTATTTTTAGAGATGAGACACAACATTGTGTGAGGTAACTGCAAACATTCCCTTGATTAGAACTACAGATAATCCCAAAGCCCCCCCATCCCCACCCCCACCCCCACCCCACCCTCCATCCCCCCAAGAGCATTTCAATCTGTCAGCAACACTACAGGGCCTCTGGGTGAAACCAATATGTTTCAACCCTTCAGTAAAAAAAAAAAAAGAAAAAAAAAAATCTGCCTTTTTTCCCCCTCCCCTCTGTACATGCCACATCTGGGAGAGCGATGTCTTCGCTCTCTTCCAGACGAAATAGAATTTAAACAAACAGCGGTGACCACGGCCATGAGAAAGCCACACTGCGACCTTCATTCACACGCAGCTGCTGAGGAGGACGGTCATTTCCCCAAAACACGGTACACGGCGTCCAAAAACAGAGCCCGAGAGACACTCATGAAAATACTGTGGGAGCGCAGATCCCAAAGCCCCCTGTTCAGTGATGGGGACACTGTGCTGTAGGAGATTAGGTGCTGATCTGTGGTCGAGGCCCGCTGTAACTCATCCTGGCTAATAAGCCGTGATGGGTTTTTACAGCAAATGCATCATCAGGGTGTGTAAGGGGTCCGACTGGCAAGTGTTAGGTGCAGACTCTGTACTCTGCGAGGCTGGTGTCCCTGGAGTTGCTACATGCAGTTATACTGTAATCCATAAAATTACATTTAATGGACCTATGAGCACACAGCGGGACAGACTGTGACCCAGCCGATGAAGGGTAATAGCTTCATGTAGGTGAGCCTCCCAGATAATAATAGCTAAAATACTGTTAAAAAAAAGTGTGAGTTTAATAACTTGGAAATATAACACAATAATAATAAATGAGGCAACAGAGTTTAATATCTAAGAGGCAACACTTAAAATCATGATCTCAATAACAAGCTTATCCCCTATTCACCCTCTTTTAATCCCAGCTGGCTAAGCCATCATCATTTTTTTACACTGTTGGCACATAATAAACCCCTCACTACGTCAACTCCGTAAATCTAAAAAACAAGCTACATTTCATACCGTGCAAATTCCAAAATGATGTTTTCACAAGGGAAATTCAATATCCGTAAAACCCATCCCACCAGAGATATTAAAAAAGCCCGCAGTGACCCGACGGTACACCTTCAAAATAGGACTCCAGAAAAAGGGATTGAAAGAGTGTATGTTTTGGCAATCTGTGTGACTTTCGGATGGCCTGAATGAAGGGGAGAGAGAGATTTCGGTTTCTGTGAACGAGGGAATCTGCCATTTCCCACTGAGACTGGTGTGCTGTTGCCATGTAGCGAGGGAGACAGAAATGAGATCTGGGGGTCTCGGTCTAATTTCACACTAAAAAGAACTACATATGGAATCATCTGCCTCTGGACTGCCTAATTAGTGAATTTCATTAGTAGGCAGGGAGTAGCCTCTTTTGAACTCTTATTCAGGCCCAGTCTTGATCAATCACAATGGTACAAAGCTAATTATGGAGGAAGAATCCTGTCAAAATGAAATAAGAAATAAATAAACGGGCTATCAGAATAGCCCATTTACACAGTATATGTAAGAACACATAAACAGTGAAATCATTTTAAAATTTAGAAAATTCTGGAGTATATATTTATTACTAAATGAATTTATTATTTAATGCAAAAGGTCTGGTGGTAAGTACTGCTGTAATAAAATATTTTTGTATACACTTATTAAACAAGTACATTTTATACTGTGCACCAGTAGACCTGCAGGCAGGACCAAACAAGATGGTGTCAGGGCATTGGTGTGCAGCTAGTTCACTAGCTGTATTGCTGTGTTGACATTTTAAATAGCTAGCAGGGAATCAGTTTCCTTTCTTTGGGAATCAAAGGAAATACTTTTGTAGAATGTGGGACCCTAGCTATCAGCAGCTATTACATAGCCATTTCTAGCCATCAGTAGCTAGACAGATGTCTTCTTGAATACTTCTATTCTACCCAAATATATAGCCATAACAGAGCCTACCCAGCTATCGTTTAGTAGCCACATTTATGGCAATATGAATATTTCCCATCGCACCTTCCACCTGAGCCACTTTTATAGCTGCAAGATCAGCAAGATTCCACTGCTACATCTTTCAGCGAGACAAGGGGGTCCTCTCGGCCTTTGTGATTTTGCGATATCCCCTGCAAGCTTTGACTGAAGTGCTTTTGCAAAGTGTAAATAAATTATACATGTTGAAATCTCCTTTTTCATACAGCAGTCCCCATGAGGCATTATTTTATCATATATTAATTTCACTCATCCACCACCTCCCCACCCCCACTCTAGGGTGCTCTGAGATCCTATGGGTGCTATGGCATACAGTTCTTCATCATCCTCATCATCTTTCAGCCACAAAATTCACCATGCCAACTCCTAAGCTTCCGAATGAAACATAGCCCTGATTCAACACACATTGGCTGCCTCATTTTCGTTTCTTTGCCTTGATTAAATAAGTCGTCGTCCTCAGACTTCTAGGGGCTAATAAAGAAAGATTATGAAAAGCCCTACATTCCTAATGTGTACAAAGTCATCTGATCTTGGAAGGCAGTCATGTGCTGCGGTAATCAGACTAAAGGAAAGTTAACCCTGCTGTGGGACTGAGCTGAGATTCTCCCCACACTGCGGTCTGATGTGGCTGAATCACCAGGAGCGTCTCTGTTCAACAGCTAAGGCCTCAACAAATTAAACACAGCCACCCCGACATTACCCACTGTTAAGTGGCTAAGTGAGTCGTGAAGATATTCAATATTTCGCTGATCATCAGTCTTTTCTGCCAGGTTTCACTACGGGGGAGATAATAATAGATCAAAAGCTATAATGTGAAAAAGTCATTCTGCATTGTGGGACAAAGGTCACCGGTTTAATTGGCAGTGTAAATTATGTTCACGAGTACGTCTCCCCTTCAGCGGTCAGAAACAGGGGTTTGGTGAATCTGAGAGAAGTGATGCTGTTTCCTGTGGGGAGGATGAAATTAGAGAGAGAAGATAATAGCTTTTCTTTGCACAGTTCCTGTGTATTTTTAGACACACGTGTAGCCCAAGAAAAGCAAGAGCTTTTTTTCGCCCTCCCTATCCTAGTCACTATAGAACATTCAAGGTATAATTAACATGTTTGTCTTCTACCCGGTTCAGGAATACATTCATACACAAAATACCCAGCACAACACCCGCTAGTGTTTGCCCACATCAGTAACAACATCAATAACAAAACTGTATTTCTGTGTATGGAAGGAAGCTTTCTTTTTTACATGTTTGCACGCAGCTATACTGAAGTCTAGTCTTCATGGAAGAAATTCAAGTGAAATGTCTTATCAAAGGGTACAGAACAGTCACACTCGTGCTTTAAAACCAAAACATCTGGCCAGCATGGAGTTCTGCGTTCTAACCACGATACGCTGCCTGAAATTTATGACCATGAAATGCAAAACAAGCTCTGCTAACACTACTCACTGGCAAGGATCCAGTACAAATGTAAAAATGTACTGCTAAGTGACCACATCCCGGGGAGCTGACAATGTACAGCTGATATATACTGCAATCCAACTGAAAAGCTGATGTTTCAAAGGAAATAAAATACATGAATAAAAAAAAATGGAATTAAAATATTGGAACTGAATTTCTTTTTTCCCCAGAATTTAGAGATTGTGACACACGCTATAGCTTGCTATATGCTCCCCAACACATTAAGTGTTTTATCTGGAATGATATTATACTTTGTAACTCATTTTCCTAACAGCCTACAGTTCCGCTCTACACAGTGTTCACTGCAGAGTTTGGTGAGGGAGGTGAAACCTGGTTGCTTTGCTTGAGACACAGGGTGGCCCGGCCATCCGTTTCTCTAACGAACAGCCTCCTCCTTCCACCTTGACTTCACCGCACCTGTCACTTGGATGTCATACAACAGCCAGCAGCCAGCTTAACCTCATCAAAACCCCCACCACTGCAACATGTGCACCTTTCGCTGCCCCGGACGCTCGCTCATCGTGAGCACAAATGCATCCTTTTGCCCTCTGCAAAGCCGTAGCAGCTTCTGTCAAGCTGACTACCACCTACCATCTCCCCTGTCAATTCCCCGGTTGCCCTGAGATGGATGGAACACTCTGGCACACAATCCGTCTGTCGCCAACTCCGCCCCCCCCCTCCCCACGCGCCGCGCACAAAGGAGAAACAACTTAACTCGCACTCTCTGGCAATCCTCCGACAATAACCAAATCAAGCATTTGCATTTGCAAAACAGAAAAGTGTAATGGCTTGCGTCTGAACCGGCCCTGCAACCGAACGGCCACGGCCACAAATCCAATTACATAACGCTGTGGGTCGATCGATCGCAGCCTAAGTGACCGACTAGCCTATTTAAATACAGATACGGAAGCATTACTTTTAATTCAGAAGTCAGCAGTGATTTCAATGAGGTTACTGCAGCAACTAAAATACACAACTGCCACTGTAACTTCTTATAAAGATTGCATTTATTAGCAAATAAATACTCACTCTAAACGTATACTGCTAACCATTTGCCAACTGCATCAGACTGAGAAATCTAATTATGCTCAGTGATATAAATCTGCATTGTTTCTGACGCAGTACAAAACAAACAGTAGGAATAGGCCAATTTTCGTCTCCAAAATTATGAGGGCATACATTGAAATTCACAGTGACATACAATGACATACAAGCAATGACAGAAACACTGGGAAGCTAAATAAATTAAAATAAATCGTACAGGTATACCATGGTCAATGATGCGGATACATTCCATCCAAAGGTAATCAAAGGTAAAGCTAAACATTTATTAAACATGTACCGGTTCATGCGCACAATCAATTTTTACTGTTGAAGGACAATGGTGTGAAATGCACATATACAGATCCGCATCACGCACTGAGAACATAAAATGAAAAGAAAATAACATGCTGTACCCCACATCCCAGACAGGAATATACGTGAACCATCACCTTCTCTTTCACACACGCACGCACGCACGCACGCACACACGCACACACGCACACACAGTTTTAACTGTGCACAAAGCATTCACAGTCCGTAGACTTTATGACTAAGGACGAGGAAATACAAACAGCTGTTAAGATTACGTGCGGGACACAAGTTACACTGACATCTGCTCTAGACACTGCATTTCCTCGTGAGATTAAGGAAGAGATGGGAAACTGTCACTCTGCAGTCAGGCAAGGTACTTAACCTGAGCTGCCTCTGTAAATATCCAGCTGCTATAAATGTGTAACATACAGCCATGTAACCAGTGTGTGAAATACCCGGTGGCAATCGGGGGTTCCCCCCTACCCATACCTGCCAACATTTAGGTGTCAAAGTATGGGAGGGTTTTTGCTCCGAATACTTTGTGAGCAATTCAACCGAGAAGAAGGGATGTGAATTTGGACGCAGGCTGCATCTGTCAGGCTTTAAGGGTTAAAAGACATTTTTGGTGACAAATATTTTTTTCCAGACCCCCCCCCCCCCCCCAAAATTTTGCTGTTGAGCCTTTCAGAGGGTTTCAAGTGTCAATCAAGGGGTCTCAGACCCCCCCCCCCCCCGAGACCCCCCGTATTTCACACGCAGCATGCAACCCTGGGTAAGGAGGATGCCTGTCAGACAGATAATGTAATTTAAGAATAATCACCACAATGTACATATGTATGTGTGCATACACAGACACACATACAGAGAGATTAACTGCACCCCCTGGAATATCTGGATGCTAATGCAGTCCTTAAATCATTTTCCTTACACATTTATTGCAATAACAGCAGACAGTCTGTCTGTTGGAAGTGGCCTTTTGTATTCTGAGGTGCTTAAAATGACATGTGCTTGCACAATCACAGGAGGAAAGAGGAAAGAGGAAAGAGGTATATGCAGGAAATAAAGTGTGTTTCCATATTTTGTACCATCTCACTGCCTAAAGATCTTGGTTTTCATGTTCGGCAGTAGCATTGTAACCCTGTTTCACTGGTAAAAATAATAGAATGCTATTCATCTGGAAGTTATGTACATGTTTTTTTCTGATAGATTAGTACAGTATGGGCCAAAAAAAGCTTTTAAAAATGCTTCCAGCTTCAAACATTAACCTCCTGGACTATGACGTCAAAATACCGGGTCTCAGTAAATATTCATTAATTAAGGTGGTAATATAAGGGCGTGTTCTGATGCCGGAGGTCCTGTTACTCGGGTCGTCACGGCAACGACTCCAGAGGCGGGAGAGAGGGCGAGGGGGTGAGAGAGTAGCAGAGAGACACAGACAGGCAGACAGGAAACTGCTGAAATCCGAGTGCTATCCTCACTGTGGGACTTCACCGTGGGTTTCAACCCTTTCATGAGGGGGTGGGGTTGAGTAGTCTTTAAGATGGAACACAGGTAAAAAAAATTTTAATCTATTTGTACCACTCAGTATGCAAAGCAAGTGGCTTTCAACGTAGTGGCCGGCTAAATGAAACTGAAACAAACAGCCTGCCTAAGCTGCAGTGAATCTCCTGACATTTTGAGTAAAGTCAGATAAAGACAGTTGATAAAGAGGCAGATGCCACACACAAGGCTCAGAGGGGAAATCTCGGAGTCCATTTTGCAGATAGGATTTTACCCACTGATGTCACGCTGTGAGCTCCAGCAGAAAAGCATGAAAACTGCTTTTTGCTGTCAAAATGCCTCATTTGTATACAGTTCAAACACGGCCAGCACCCTCACCTGAAAGGACGGTCTTCTCGCACCTTAGGAAGAACACTGTTGCCCACTGGCATTATGATGTCAGATTTCTTGGAAATGCTGTTTGAACTGCTTTCAGAAACTGATGTGTCTAATGCTATTTTTAAAATCAATTTAACAGGATATACCCAAGCCACCAACACAGCATGTCAGATGAAAATATTACAGTTTCACTGGTGGTAAATAGTTTTCATAATGTTGCATACAGATATATTTTCCACACACAATACGGATATACAACTCAGTCAAAACAAAAAATGCACATAAACAAAAAAGAACAAAAAATCCCTACTTACCAGTTCAACATGAATTATTTTCAGACAAAAGAAACATCTCTTTTCCTAAAAGAAAGCAGAGAGAAAAATAAACAAAGTTATCATTTGTATATTTACTGACAAAAAAAAAAACCTTTGAAAGCGTAACTGTCTTCAGAAGAGGGCCCTCAGTCAGACTGAGAACGGGGAATAACCAGGCCGTGCTGCTTCGGTACGAGGCTTGCCTTCCCTGCTGCCAAAGAAAACATGCCTGAAATTTCAATATCGGCTATGTGCCCAATAAGGTTTGAACTTCAGAGCCAGGCGGATTCTTACACGAGATGAATACACTGGCACGTACTTGGAGACCTGTCAAAATGCTGAAGTAACAGGCTAATGGAAAAATAAAGCCAGGATAATTATTTGACAACACTTTGCTTACACACAGAAACAAGTTAATGTCACAACTCGAGGGAGATCACTGAGTGTGAGGCTGGATGACTCAAAAGGGTTAGTGCTCATCTTCAGTAATGTAGCATAAATCAACTTTATGTACAAATATGCCCCCTACACAGGATGGCGGTCTGTGGCAGTACATTTACCCACAATCAACCTCTTAGACATCCGGCAGTGTAATCTGCAGCACGTCAAAACTGCAGCCTGAAATCACACAGCAACCTTCCAGTGTCAGAGACCAGCACACTAACCATGACACTACAGAAATGGTTCTCACTCATTTCAGCAACAAAAATCCGGGACGCACCAAACCTGGAAATACTTTAACCACAACCCTTCATGTGTTTTTTTTTTTTTTTGGTTTCCAAAAGCACTTCAGAGCTTTGCTGTTTGGTTTAAAAAGGTAGCGGCCACACAGCTGCAACCCCAAATCAAAATCACCGCTGAACATTTTAAGTGCCCACTAACCACACAAAGCGCTACACACTGGCACCGATTCAAAAATGCTACCAAGTCTTACACAGCTCCCAAAAAAAGTTTGCCATCAGCAATGCATTTGCAGCTGCCGTCAGCTTCATGCTATGTGTCCACACTAGAATCATGTGGTACAAGAGATTTCACAGTGGGTCTGTGAAGCTACTGACAGGACTCTTTCCTTGGTAAGGTACAAATCACACCAAGTTAGGTCATCAGCCACCGGCCTGAGAGGTCTGTTACAAATCAATACTACGGGGGGGAAGAGCAGCTTCCTCATCTGTGAATCCTTCCTCTGTGTACAACACACAGGAAGTTCAAAATGGAGACAATATGAAATAATAAGCAATGCCGGTAACTTGTACTGTTCTAACACTGTCTTCATCACATTTTCCTAAAAACAAATTCACCTTTTTACGGCACACTAGTGTATACAAACACATACTATAATATGTGCACGTGTATAATATAATAGCATACTACTAATAACAAAAGTACTTCGATACTGTCGGATATAACACTCCTGGGACTTTCCTTTCCTGGGAAAAAATACTTGCACAATGGTGCAAGGATGATTGATACTGTATAAATTATAACGCATCAAGAATACCATTCCAGAACAACTGGAGAAATCTGTAAACCCAGGCTTTCTGTTATGAGTTCTGAGTTTATAACCTGTTGTTTGTAAACATGTGATTTATTTCATGCTCATTACATTACCTGTATCTGAACAGAAAACAGAGTTATTTCTATTTTGTGTGTGAGAGTGCATTCGCCAAAATGGACCAAAAATCAAAATGTGCACTGCGCACATCAATACCCGTGGAGAGTATCTGAAAGAGCTTATTGAACATTCCCTTAAGTGACAAAAAAACAAAGAAGACAGACAGATACTTTATGGAATGACAAGGACATCAGAAAACAAAAGGTCAGCTATTTTTGAAAATGAAAGAAATAAGCCTGCATATCTCGCTGAGAATCCTGACACAAGCCGCTGCATGCCTAGAATACATATTAACCAAGAGCCCTGGATGAATCAACACAAGGAAGAAAGCACTAATTTCACCTTTCATTTGATTAAAAACTTCTTTCACTACCTCTGTTAAAAAAAAATCAAGCTCTACAGAAAGATGCAGTAGTCCCAGCAGAGTTAAAGTTCATGCAGTTGTTACGTGACCTCTGGAAATAAATTATGCAGCATCGTTAAAAGAATGGCATTATAGTGTAAACACTGACCTCAAAGTGTACCTCTTACACGACTCGTCTGGCACCAACAGTACATTCGTATAAACTCTCCACCCATCCCTCAGCCATAAAATCCCACTGTCTTTTATCATCTCTCATTTCACTTCCGGTGTGCAAAGTAGATGCACTTACAATTTGCACATTTATCTATTAATACACCTGCAAATCTACCAAAGCCTTTCAGGGAAACACCTTATTCCAGGTCTGGCTCCCTACCCTTGCCAGCCAAATCAGAGATCACAGGTGACTATTACAAACCAAATTCCTATGCTTTATCTAACAGCACCTTCAATATTACTCGTCTATGCTAAAATATTACATGAAGCTGCCAGCCCTTTAATTGTGAATGAACACTCACTTCTTAGCTGCACGTCAGTCATGCTCACAGACAATGGAGAATCACACGATAAAGCAGGTAAATATCTCCATCTACCTGTGTCTGGCACAGCCTACGTAGCCTGTGTATTTCTACACCCCAGAAACACAGTGGAGTAAGACCCGACTTCTCACACTGCTAATGGTCACGTAATGCAGCATGATTTCCAAGGTGCACTACATTGGCTCACTGAAATACAACTTCCGCAGAACTGGAAAAGAAAGAATTTAATCAGCGCGTAAACTGACCATCCAGAAACACGTAAAACATTTCGTAAAATATGTTCAGATGGGTTTTTTTTTCTTTTTTTGCGCTATGTGATAGTACATTCACCAGTTACCCACCCACAATAATGTGGTCTAAGACCAAACTCTTCTGTTTTCAATGTGTAAACGAACGTTTCATTCTAATCGTCCCAATTAAATTTTGATTTAAAATATACAACATGTTTGCACTTAGCATATGACTAGAGGATGTCCGTAAATTGTTTTAATCTGTTCACAATGATTTCACCTAACGTTAACCAGTAGTAGTATGTTGCGTTGTTGTGCAGATGCTGTAGCCAGCTAGCTAGTTGGACAGTTTATCATTAAAGAATGGCCTACATTGACAGACAACCAACAAGCCAGCTGTGAAATTAACAAGTTATGCATCTGTTATTGAGCTAGAATAAAGTCCTAAGAGGCTCTACTGTAAAACTGCAATATGATAGCTTGATAGCTACCTACATCTCCAGCTGTCGAGATAGCTAGTAAGTAGGGAAATTAGCTAGTTGTCGTTGGCTAGCTAGCTGGCTACAGACGCTGGATAACACACCATAGCTAACTTAAACGACTCACAACACTGGCTTGTCGACAAGAAAGCAGAGGGGTTGACCAGTTAGCAAACGTTATATGGAATAACACAGTGTTCCCGCAAAACAAAGCAAATCCTTTGCTTAGTATTTGAAACGGCTGACAAAACCACCTAGCTGACTAGATTACCTTAGCGAGCTAGCTAGCAATGTAATAACGTTTGCTAACGTTATGCAGTTTTGCTGGACTTCTGGCTTTGCTAACAAACGTTCACTGACCGTCAGGTAGACAGTGTGCTAGAAGGACAGCTAGCGTGCTTGCTACCGACACGGTCACTGAATAACCCATCCTGCTGGCAAAACCGTTTTAGTCTGCGTCTCACCAAGCTCGCTTGCCGTCTATTCAGCTATCCGGCAAGGTAAAAACGTGTTACCAAAGACCAAACAAACGAATTATCCTCTCAATTTAAATGACAAGTTAGTTCTCAGCAAGCTGGCACGCTGGGTTGAGGGTTTTTCGCTAGCTAGCCGGGGCTACAGTTAGCCGGCTTGCTAGGTAGCCAACAGTTATTTTCCCTATCCCGCATGCCAGCTGTGTAGCCCTTGCATCTTGCATTAGCTACATATACACCCCTGTTAATTAATAACAACAAAATAGCACGAACAACACTTTTCTTCCTAACGTTACGCCCCGGGACTGTTAAGTAAGAAACCTGTCAGTGCCACTAATGTTAGCTAGACTAACTTACAGGGAAAAAAACACACGCGTTTGCAGCGCGGACTTCTCTGTAGGATACAGGTTCTTCTCTCCGTCCGCATCAATGTCCCCCTCGCTCGCACTGGCCCTGTGTCCTTTCGCAGGCGACTCTCCCTATCCACCGGTCCCGGCTAGCATGGCTGTCCTAGCAGCACTAAATCAATCGCCTAGCTAAGCCACGGATCATAACCAAAACAAGATTTTTTTTCTCCCAACCTTACATCAGTTGGTAGCTGGTCAGTCGTGGGCGGATTAAATCCGGTGTGAAATGATGGGTTGGCCGTGGTTTAGGGCCGGGGGGGATTTTTCTCTCTCTCTTGATTCCAGTTGATAGTTGTGTCTCTTTTTTATCCCTCCCAGCAGCTCCGTCCCGGTCCTCCGTCCCGGTCCTCCGTCCTTCTCCGCTCTCGTGTCTCCCTTTCCCCCTCCAGGCGCGAGAGGCTGCTCGATGCGGTCGCGTGAAGGGACCCCGCGCGGGGAGAGAGAGAGGAGGGCGCGCGCGTGTGTGGAACCCCCCGCGAGGGCAAAAAGGCGCGTGCACGCTCGCGAATGAATGACAGCTTTTAAAAGAGAGGCGAGTTGGGCGCGAGACCCGTCTTTCTTTCCCTCCCAGGCTGCGGATGGAGAGAGCAGTGCTGCTGCCGCTACTGCCGGTCTAAAGAGTGTGCACTACAGCTCACTAGTGCCATTTTACACGCCTGTGACCCGAATTAGGCTAATGCAAGGCGGTGCACAAGGCGTCCAGTGTGGCGTGTACGCAGCCATACTAAACCCGTGCTGGTAAACTGTTCAATTTTGGTGGACATTTTGTTCGTTTCAGTGCAGTATAACTCGTTATAATTCTTTGTTAGTGTGTCCCCATACATATGTACACTCGTGATTTGAAAAAATACTATACATTCAGCGAGATTTTTGTTCAGACAAGATTCTAGTAGCTGGCGTTAGATCCATCCCTATGTTTGTGCGGCTAAAATCCCCTGTTAATATAGATGTGCACATAACCAGTAAACAATTTCAGCTTCACAGTGGTACCAGCATAACTGATGTTGATGAGGAGGAAGACTAATTACAAATTTGTTTTTAAAACTCGGAAGAAACAGTCCACAATGTATACTCATTCGCAGTCATTTTCTGACCATAGAAATCGTGTCAGAACAGAGCAACGACCACGTGACTATTTAGATCAATGTCATGCAAACAGTTGAAATTGTAATAATGTGCTATCACTCATGCCTGTGACTCCTTTTAATGTTGTATTAAGTGCGTAATACTCTCTCTCTCTCTCTCTCTCTCACACACACACACACACACACACACACACACAAACAATTCGATGAGATACAGCTGTCAGTTCAACAAAATACACCGCGCACACGAATTGTATTTTTACAGTTAGATCAAATTTGGTGAACACTCCAACTAGCCAACAAACGTTTGTAATGTTAAAAACAACCGCAATGGAAGCGCAATCTGGCCGGTTAATAAATAATTGACGAAGACAAGGTCACCTTTTCGCGATATGTTTTGCTTTTGCAGAAAGAGGATTTCCTGCATCCAATGCAGAGGGTATAACCCTGAACTGAGGAAGTCAATGCGTATTGATTTGAAACCAGTATCTGTCTGTCACTCCTGAAAATATACCTTGTTCATTACAGCTGATATGCTCAGAATCTCAACTCCAGTGAGGTGTGGTGGAATAGCAAAGGGAAACGTATCAAATAATTTATACTACTTTTAACCGGTAAAAATGTCAGCATAAATTACTCTTTGCTTCTGTCTCTTTACCATATTTCTTAATGTCCTTAAGAGCATCATTTTTAATGGAGTGGAAATTCATCAGTCTGAGAAATAGTTAAGAAAATGGACGTGCAACATGCTTGCCCTGGTGGGTGAGGCACTACCGCTGCACTTAACCTGAGAGGATTCTGTGACTGTATAGCTGTAAAATGGATCATATTGTACACGTGAAGTGCAATGCAGAAGGGTGCTTTCCTGAGCGAATCGCTCATTCACAGATATTTCAGTGCCAGATTAATGCCTAGGAACATCTTGCGCTGAATGGCACTCTTGAAAGTGTTATTTAACAGAACAGCATGCGGTCTAGAGTGTATTAATTTCCACATATTTCAGTGACTCATTTCTATGATTTTTATTCACATCTAAACCAGTGGCTTAGTTACATATTGCAAAAATAGGTGTCATCCACCATTCATTTTTAAGTGTTAAAGTGTCTCAGTTAATCAAAGCCAAAACATATGTATTCAGTAGCAATTTGGAAACAATGTGATTAGTAAGTAGTAGTACAACAGAACAAAGAATGTGCGCTAATCCTGAAATCACTAACCTGTATGTAAATTGTCAAGACCTTCTGGTGTTCACCCCCCTCATCATCATCATGGACTAAGAAAGTTTAACTAATGAAGTATTTAGACAGCTGGATATTTTCTAAAGAAATTACATTACCTTACTGGAGGGAAAAGAAGAGCAGTCTTTCAGAGATTTGAACCTTCCACCTTTTGAGTACCTGTCCGTTTTCCCAGGTACTGTGGCACTTCAGAAAACAGCTTCTGCCCTGTTGTTTGTGAAAAGGATTTCCCCTCACTGTTGAAGAGGCTGTTTACATTGGGGTTCCCTCAGATCCAACTGAAAATATTTCATTTTCATTAAGCGTAGTATAGATCAGTCTCAGGCAGAAGTGTGGACTGGTTCATAAGAATTACAAAGATAACTGATTTCTATGAGTGAAACAGGATAGTGTATAATTTCTGTATGTTAAACGCATAAACATCTTAAGTGAAGATGAACATGTACGGTACCTTTTATGACTTGAACACACTCAATAAATCTGTATATATATAGTGTATATTTATGGGAGTAAGGTATTCCATCAATAAATCTGTTTATAAAGCAGCTTATGACAGATATATGTTATTGTTTTCAAATGCTATCTCTGTGATTTCTCCTTTTGCATTGTACTGTTGCTCCTCTGGGTTCTGTTTCACAATATACATCTGTATTAATATCTGTTATGCACACTATGAGAATTATATATTATGTAAAATGTGATTGATCTTTAAAAAGAAGCACAAGTAATACTAATCAGTTGAAATCCATCCATGACAGATTTTCAACCTGCTGTGCTTTCCTTTTACCCAGAATTCCCTGCTGTGCTTTCCTTTTACCCACAATTCCCTGCTGTGCTTTCCTTTTACCCAGAATTCCCTGCACAGGCCTGTTTACTTTGAACTTGATAAACCAAAAACCTCTTCCTCTCAGAGGAGCACAATAGCCAGCATACAGCCATACTCCCCTGCCTTTCTGAAGAATGTTTTGAGAGCCCATGTTTGGATGTCCACCAGAGATAAGAACATTGCCTCTAGGCTTGCTAATTCCCTGCAGGAAATTCCTGGGGCTTCAAGTAGTGTCTTCATCCAGCCCTGGAAATAGAGTTCATATTGGGTAACTCATGGTAAAAGTATCCCAAAATCCACTGCAGTACTTCTCAGGTCATGTGTGTAATTTTCACAACATTAACACCACAACTTCATAAATTACATTACTAATTTCTAGTCTGTTTGCTTGCATTGCTAAAATGACCTTTTGGAGTTTAAAGGTACCTTTAAAAGTACATCAAGATGGGAATGGTCTGCTGCCCACTATTTGGTATTAATACTGATACTTTTTTCTTCTTATGTTTTTACTGGCATAGTTCTCTGTATGACCTTTTATCCTTTGCAGCCCCCCCCCCCCCCAAAAAAGAGCTATCAGAGGTCAAGTGAATTGTCCTGTTAAATCAATTTCAAAATGAAACTGCAGCTCTACATTTACTGAAACTGTGCAGGAACAGCTGTATCCATTATTTTTACATTGCATTATTGCTATTTAGCAGATGGTCTTATCCAGAGCAACTTACATAGATTACAGTTTTTTTTTTTTTTACAATGTTTATACAGTCCATTTATACAGCTGGATATTTACTCAGGTAATTGTGGGTTAAGTACCTTGCCCAAGGGTACAACAGCAGTGCCCCAGCGGGGAATCGAACTGGCAACCTTTCGGGTTACAAGTCCTGTCCACTATGCCACACTGCTGCCCGTGTATCCAAGCCAGGATCTGAACCCACAATGCCTCGGTCACATTTACCTCCCTACAGAGCCATTGCGGTGTGGTATAGCAATACTCTGAGATAAAACATTCAGTACGATCAGTGAAAAACACTTCCCTGGGATATGTCTCCGTAGAAAACCAGGGCAAAATGACAGTGTCCCCAAAAGGACCTCCTAATTGAAGGGAAACTAAACAGTGTCAGTGACCCCGAACTTATGCCGCTGATGGATTGCCGAGGACTCTCAATGCACTTGCTCCTTTTAAAGCAGAAACTGCCAAAATCCTACATACAAGCAGATAGCAGCTCCACTGGTGAATTCCACAGCATTGTGTAGCTCCTTTCCAAGAGCTTTCCATGCGGTTTTCTCGGTTAGTCTGCTTAAATTTGATGCTGAAGGCCATTGTGCAACACTCTACATATGAATGTAGTGTATTATTATTATTTGTTTATTTCTTTTTTTTTGGCAGACACTCTTTCACTGCACTGCAGCTAACAAAGCCAATATAGCAAGATTCATTAAATACATATCACTTCAGCAACAAGAACAGTAATCGATAAAGACAAGCCAGAATGACAGAACATGGGGATCACGCTGAAAAACAGTTGAAAAAAAGCATAACTTAGTGTTTCAGAATGGTTCTTAGAAGCATATATCATATAGAGACAAACAATTATCTACAAAAGCAACTTAAATCCACCATTGAAAGTAACTTAAATCATAGTGTTTCTATGGTAGCATGAGTCACAATGGTACACATTCTTTACAGACAAATATGGTATAGACATACAGTACATGACACATCCCAATATTCCTCCCTTATCAAAAGTCTTAATGGAAATGATAGAATCTGTAAAATATTTGGTCAGAATTTTGACTGAAGGAATCTTTCACTTGAGCACTGATATTTACAAAATCTGATTGTTCCTGCATGGTTTCACTGCTTGAATGCAGAGTGCCAGATGGATTTAAGAAAATGTTCCTATTTTATAAGACATTCAACAGGCTTTCCATAGCATAGCTGAAACAAAGCTGCTGCTCAATAGCCATAGGAGTGGAAACTGCCACAAGGAATAAACAAATGGTAAAACAGCTTAGTAATGAAAGCCAAATTGAAATTGTAGTCTGCATTCTGGGCAAAATTCCCATCTCGTCTCCCATCCCACGCAATACTGTCTGTCATTAAGAATGTATATTCCCTCCTGTTTAAGTCATCACTTGTATTTATTTACATTTCTAATCAATTCTAATTAGGTTCAACAAATGCAATGTGTTGCTCTTGACATAATATCCAAGTATTTATTGTACATTTTGTTCGATTCATATCTGGCAAAGATATCTCTTCACATATAACCCACCCCCTGTAAACGTGTTTATGGGAAAATCAAAAAGCAGTGGCAAAATGGTCAACGTGTAACGCCCTGAGAGCTTTTTGAATCTGGCCACCTACAGACTGTGTCATTCTGTTCTAATGAATGCTCACAGAAAGCTCATTTTTGCCTCACTGTGGTTTTCATTAAAACGCAGTCATCTCGCACCTCCCATGGCTCCACAGCAGATGGGAAGACTGAGATCTTCCTGGGAGTTTTTTTTTTTTTTGGGGGGGGGGGGGGGGTACAGTTCATCTGTTTACATAACCTTCAGAAATTATATTAAAACTGGGTTCTCCTCTGCACGCTGAACTCAGGAGAAAGTTAATTAGTCGAGTTCCTGCTTGCTGGCATGTGATGAAATGTCTCTGTGGTGGCGGAAATGATTGGGGGGGATGTGAGACACTGTTCTCTCGCCCTCGGATTTCCGAACCTTCTCGGTATTTGCTTCGCTCTGAGGTGCTGAAGAGGTGCTGAAAGTGGACAAAGTGTATATATATATATACGTGGACCAAAAAAAACGTGAAGTGGGAGAAAAAAATCCCAACTATGATTTTTTTTTCATCAAGTGCAAATCCACAGCTACGGCCAAGTAAATGACACCACACATCTCTACAGTACATTCCCATGCAGGGTTGGAGGTGTAAGCACCACAGGCTTCTCAAAATCACCTCACACTCTCAGTTGTGCTGTGAAGCTTTACCCGAGGGCAGTGTCCTTGAATGATCTATTGGGACTGGGAAAAAAAAAGTGTTACTAATTTTGTTGTTATTAATTTGATTGGCAGCTCATACGGGGGAAATTACATCACATTTTTACCCATCATCCCTTTGTACAGCTGGATATTTACTGGAGCAAGTCAAGTTATTTGCTCCTTATGCAACACTACCACAGCAATTCAGGATTCAAACTTGCAATGTTTTTTGTTCCAAACCCATTGCTTATCCACTATATACTGTATCAATAATGTTCCAAAAGCCGTTACAAAGAGGCATAATACATTTACATCTTTAAACACATCTTTATAGCTGCTATGTCTTTACATCCTTATATCTACACTTTTTAGACATGAGCAAATGAGCCTTTACTAATACATAAAACCATCATCATTGCAAGTAGATTGATAGTCTAAGATACAGATTTTTAAAGTCTTAAAAGACAGGCAGTCTGAAATGGGTTGAAGGCTATATTTGGCTAAATTAATTAACTCATTAATAATGAACAATAATTGCCTTTATGTTCTAAAAGGTGACATATAGTCATGTTACAATATACTTCTAAAGGAAAGAGAGTTTCTCTCTCTTTCTCTCCATCTTTGTCTCACACACACACACACACACTCACTACCAGTGCACAAACCTCCAGTGCAAACCATTCTGTGCAGCTGTATCTTAATTCTAGAGAGGCAGCCTGCAGTAACGTAACTACAGCTCATGCAGATTTTACACTGCAGTTCAGGAGGCACACCGACCTCACAGTGTCCTCCTTGCTGGACACACTCCCTGCTTTGAGTCTGTCCTCCTCTGTTTCACGGTCCATTCTGTCCATTCTGTCTTTCTCCTGACAGGACAGCTGCTCAAACGACATCACCTGCTCAAATGAGCACCTATGTTTTTATGTATGCTAATGAGGTTTTTAGCTAAAGTAGTTCTACCGTCAACATAGAACTCTACTCTTGGGTCACACACATCTCCACATCTCCAGTATGCTATGATGCGCAATGCGCTGTTCTTACTGCCTGATTCTGCAAACAGTGTATCAGAAACAATATAAGGAGAATACTGTAATCTGATTTAAACTAACCACTTACAGTGGTTTGATGGCAGAGGGGTGAAGAGCTTCTGTTTCTGACAGTTGAATGGGGCTTCAGGAAGGGCTAAATAAGGTGGGGGTGGGGGCTCACCACCATTATCCTGTTCCATCAATGTCTCTGTCCTGGCAAACTGTGCATAAGTGATCAGTAGCATGCACATCCACTTATAATTATAACTTGACAGCACCGAGGAAACAGAGAAATATTGAAGGCAAGATTTATTCTTATATTCTACACTTTTCATGATCAGGTAGACAGAAGCCCGATTTAGCATGCATTTACTCTTAACTATTTTCATTAAGTTTAAATCTGTAGTACAAAATTCAAAGTTTCATTTTCTGAAATGCCAATATCAAATGGCAATAATGATATATCATATGATTCAAGTGTCGTATTGCTTTCTGAAGAAAAAAAAAAAAACACACTAGTCCTTTGATCAATATAACAATGTTTAACTGCTGATAAATAAAATGCAATTAATCTAACCTCAGAAACCCGCTTGACACAGTCCATTAACTAGAAGAGCATATCTGATTCAATGCAAAGACTGAAGCCTTCTTTTATTTTTATATGAATCCATATTATTTATATTGAAAATATATAAACTAATACAAAAAACGTAAAGTATTTTTTAAATAATATATATTGTATTAAGACTATAGTGGTTCATTAAACTATCAGTCTGATTATTGGAATTAGTCCAATGAAATGACAACTGATTCTTTGACAGAAATTCACAGGATTTAATCCCTTTGACACAGACAGAAATATGAGTATGAAAGTACAAAACACAAAGCTATAACTTCCTAGGTAGCTAGCTAGCTAGCTAGCCAATCATTAATGGGATGTAACTAGCAAAGTAGGTAACTTTAACATTTTTATGTGAATTTTTTGTGTGGGTGGGTGGGTGTGTATGGAAAACAGACCTTTGTATCAGTATTTTAAGATATTGAGAGCCACTGAAAACATGCAGACATGATATGATAATTACATTTTAATTACATTTTATTAGCATTTCCCATGGGTCTGATGAAAGCACAACATAAGTACACATGGAAGTCAACATGCCACAAAATTGCATAGAATCTTTTCCCATCAGTTAAAAAAAGATGTTTGGTCAATGTATTTTGAAAATAAGGGATATCGTTACATTTTACATATCAACCACACCATGAGACCAACCACAACGTCAGAGGACACTCACAAATATCGAAATGCAATTTACAAGAGTGACATTTATTTAAAACACAGGCAAGTTCCCTTTAAAGTCTAATATTTTCTTCTCGGTATTTTTCTATCAATACACTCTAACAACAAAAATGTTTACATTATAATTATCCAGAATGATCAATGAAAAGTATGAAATATAATTTCCAAAATGACAAATGATAATAACAAAACAAAAAAAAAAACTAAATCTGGCATTTATGAGATACGTCTCATAATCTAATCTCAAGCAATAGTCAGTAGTGTGGATGTATTAAAAGTGCACGCACAGTCTATTCAAATACAGACAGCTTCATAATATACAATGGCAGTTTACACAATAATGCATTTCACACATTCAACAGCAAACAAGGCACAAGACTTTCACATTATAAAGAATGTTCTTTTAAATGAAATTTTAACTAATGAATAGTTTAAACCCATTTCAAGTAATTTAAAACTGAATTTTGAAATGTTCTTCCTTACCTCCATGGTAAAAAAGGAATTTTTAGATTATGGCACTGTACAATTTTCTTAAAAAAAAAAAAAAAGAGACAGATACTGTTCTGTACAAGCTCCTATTTCTGATTTTTGTTGTAACTTTACTAAAAAGACTAAAAAAAAAATCTCCCCCTAACTCACTCTCTGAGTGTGCCTGTGTGTGTGTGTGTGTGTGTGTGTGTGTGTGTATTTATATATATACATATACATAATATTTTTGATATTTGCATTAAGGGGATTAACAAAATACATCAATTTAAGGCCTTACATTTAAAATCTGTGAATACTGCAAGACCAATGTCAACAGAATTAAATTAAATGATTTTTTTTTTCAATAATCAAAAGTCATGAAGATGAATATAAAGTATTGTACTTTAATATTGTAACAGAGAGTCATGTGCTATAGTTTTATATGCTCATAAAATAATTCCATAAAAGCTTGGCTGTTAGTGAATAGTGTATACAATTCCTTCAAATGCTTGAGCAGCACGTCTGGTTATTTGCTTCATTTTAACAACCTGCTTACAGGATCTGTAGATGAAGTGATATTACACTCTTACTCAAACATTCCAAAATAAGACACTGGGGACCAGGTTGGACCTCCAAGGCTTACCTCAAGAATGTATGTGACCTGTTTGCCGTTTGCCATGACTCATCGACTTGCAGACTTGTGGGGAAAGGTACAAAATCTGGTTTGCATTCAGTGATGGCATTTGAGGACCTGTTCAGGGATGTGACTGGCTACAGTGGAAGGGTTTTTCCCCATTTTGGTAGGAAGGAATTCTCACAGACCACACAAAATGTTTGTTAAAGCTAACAAAATCTACCATTAAATATTTTTGTTTCATAAAAATGAAACAATGAGGGTCTTCTTTAAACTCAGTTGCTTCGCAACTACGTATGTTACAAGCAAAGAAATGCAACCACATAAAGAGGTGAGAGGGTGAGAAGAGACAAATAAACAGAATGAAATACCGCATTTTGAATGACTAAAGCGATGGAGGAAGCTGCATATACAGTGAGGAAAATTGTCAAAGCTAGTAACAATATTTTTAGAAAGCATATTTAAATTACGTTGATGATCTTGCTATTACAGTAGCTGCACATCTTCATGTTTGTGTTTTTCTTTTCAGATTTCCCTTTCAAATCATAGAAAGCATGGACATTTCAGACCCCTGAGAACCTCAGTTTCTACGATATACTGACAGTGGGGATTGAAAAAAAAATGAAAAGGATATATTTTATGATGGGGAATTCATAAGCGGCACCTTCAAGTGAAATGCCCAGTGGGTCTGAATGCTATACTGTGGGGAAGAACATTTATTTTAGAATTGTTATTTTAAAATTATAAATGATTTATTTCAGATGCCCTTATGCAAGGCAATTCAAAATTCACAATTATATTTGACATATTAATGTATACTGCTAAATATTAAACTAAATTATTTTTTGATTCAGATTATGTACATTGCTAAAAGGTACAACACCACTATCCAACCACTGATTTGACTGTGCAATCTCCTGGCAATGAGCCCGGTTCCCTGACCTCTACTTTAAAATATCACCCAATGACTCAAAGAGAAAGTAAGAAGAGAAAATAATGAGAATTAAATTAAGTGTACATCCATGGTAGGATGCACTAAGGACACATGTTCAGGAGAGATATTGTAAAAGAGCAAAGATCTACACTGTAAGACATAAAGCATGTGTCAGGGTGTAGACCTCAAGGAAAGTGAAGCGCCAAGAACTCATTAAAGCTACAAGAATCACTGGGAAGTGAGAAAAAATTATGTTACTGCAGTAAAATTCCTCTGACAAATCCAAGGAGAGCAAGCAGCGTTACAAAATTCACCAGGACTTCATGAATGCTCTACCCATCCCAAGAGTCACCCATGTTTTTAAGGTGATATTCATTAAGAAGAAATTTAAGACCATGGGCCCTATTTGCCATATACAGTCAACCTTTTCTGACCTTAATCTGACCAATCAGAAGCAGGTACCCATAGGTAGGGCTGTATTGCATGTGTACCACACATGCTGTTTAAAGATGAAACTGATCCACCCAATTCTGAAAACATACTGCTTTCTGCCAGTGTGCCATTTCTCTATATCTGGATGATATTGCATTTGACAAGTTTTTTTTCTTTCTTAAAGAAAACAAAACAAAAAACAGAAAGTAAACAGAAACTGTACATTACTTTTTCATTTGCTGTTTGAGTAAATATTAATAAATACATAATGTCATTTTTTCTTTAATGCAAGTTCTACATGAAATCATTTCAAATACATGTCTCTGTGTTCTCCTTTCTTTTTTTTAAACTTCAGTTCTATTTTACAACAATGCATAATGTTTTTTCTGATACATAGTTAATATTTTGCAAGTGTATGATACCATGCCAAAAACGCACATAATTTAACCATGCATCCCTGAAAGAGTTCTTTACATAACCACAATACCCCAACTGTCGAACCGATAGCCATAAAATATTGGTTACTGGTTCATAATCTACAAATCATTTGTCAAATATCAAAGATGAAGAACACAACTACTAAATATGTCACATGAATGATGTAACTATACAATGCAAATAAAAATTAACATTAGCAGCGACACAAATCTATTTCAGAAAGGACAACGTAAGGCCAGTGAACCTCCCGTGCTCCCTGAAGGACAGTCCTATTTCAGTGCCAATATACAGTGTAGGCCACCCTGTGGAGCAGGACATAGGACAGGATAACTGGATCTGCAGCAGACAGACCAGAAGCGGAATGCTTTAACTGGAACTTGAAGAACTGCGTATTTGCGTAAGCACAGTGCCTCCAATTTCACCATTCCAATCCCATTCAAAACTCAGCTGTTTTAATCACCAATATTTCTTAAGTTTTGTACTTGTTGTGGTAGTGTACTAGTAGACAGTCGTAATTATAATTATATTTATATTGATAGTAATGCTACTGATAATTTTATTTTACAACAGTATAAAAGGAAAGTATTTGTGTATTTAAACCCAAACACTGGCACCATGACCCGCACCACACTAGAAACCGTGATGACTGAACCTAGACTACCATACTTTGGCTGTTAATAAAGTAGGAGTTAAAACATCAAAAGGAATACAAATTCCTTTCAGAAAAATAATTCAAGTAAATCCTGTTTCCAGCAGCCCTAATCCTGTCAGCCAAATGTCCTGTACTCCCACCAGCAGGTTGTAGCGCTGCGGGTGTAGAAACCAAAACCAACACAACACCAGCCATCCAAAGGAACGGATTAACAGAGAGTTACCTAAAGGAACAGCACAGATGCCTAGAGGGGTGTGTCATATATTTTCTCAGCCGTCTCCTCTTCGATGTCATCCTCAGACTGGCCAGACTTGTGGTTGAGTTTTTCGAAGGTGGAGGACGGGGGGAGGTGGGCGTGGTCTCCATCTTCGCTCAGCTTGCCTTTAGTGGTGTCCTGCACAAACTCCTGGATCTCCACCGGGAGCCGGTGGAATTTGTCCTGGTACTCCTGGTCCAATTCGCTTTGCAGCTGCAGACAGAACCCACAGCGTTAGTGTTCTGTACCAATGGACAGCTTCCTTTGGGTGTGAAAAATACAGCCCCATTCCACTGTGGTTAATGGGGTCTTCCAAACCACCCCCGCTGACTCCATTCGACTTCTCCCTCTGTGCATAACTGCCTAGCTTAGAGCCATTTCTATCTTGTCAGTTACTGATTTCTACACCACTAGGGTGGGAATCTGTCAGTAGCCTCCACAGATCAACCCATAAATCCACCCCCGAAATCGCACGTGCTATGTGATTCTGGTAAGGCAGACATCACATGATTATCATGGCTATCCTACATGAATTGTTGAATGTAAACTTTGGTTGGGTATGGTTCGCCAACAGGCTGTTTCAGTATTTCCGAAAAACATGCGTCGGTAGAGAAAACAGGTCTACTCCGTCGGGATGGGGTGCCAAAAAGCCGGCCGTGAGAGCGCAGTGCCAGCCCACATGGGTCTCTCGGCCCACACCGTGGGAATACTGGCATTTCAAAATCGTCTATTTAAAGTGTCTCCCTGCTTGCCTCTCAATGTGTTCCACAGCAGTGTCAATATGCCTCAAAAACAAACAAACAGCAAAAAAAAAAACACCCATCTGTGCTAGGCAGCCTAAGGATGCCAGGCTTATAAAACCAGGAATTAGACAGAATTTAGCTTTTTCTGTAATTTGTTTGTGGGTTAAGGGCATGTTAGTAATACAATGATATATTTAAAGTATTAAAGTACAGTATTTCAAGTCAATTTCGTGGTTCAATAAGAATATGCAAATTCTAATTACAAATATAGGTTAATATTTTATTAGCTGAAACTATGAGTTGAATACAATGCTCTACCCATATTACACTGCTGCCACTGCTATTGTCTTTGTAGTGAACAGTTTGAGTTTATCTAAGTGTCCTAATTACAGAACAAAGCCATTTATGGGTTAATTAAAGGCCAAACTGATATTTTAGGACCGTTTTAATTATGATACACGTGAAACGTACTCACATTGGAAACATAACACAACCCAATCTCTCACAGGCTCACAAGTCATTTCATTGCAAAAAGGACAATCAATCATTGGCTATAACTGGTTTATGACCATCCCCCCTCCCCTTAGTGTCTGGATCCAACATGAGGAAAATATCTAGGCTGAGGAAGCACTTACTGTTTTACATGTAGAAAGACTGGTCAATGGCATAACATTTTTTTGCTATACATTTTCAGGGTGGAATTCTATACGAATGTACTTGACAAGCACTGAATTTAGAAAGTACAACATTTTGAAAGAAAATAAACACAAAAATTCATTTAACAGCTTTCATTTTTACCACAGATACTTTGACTATTCATCTCAGCACCATACTAGGGACTGCGATACACCATAGGACTCAATCCGCATGTCTTCCCTGTGTGATATAGAGAAGCATATTGTGCTGGATATTTCTCACATTCAGAAGGTTTTACTGTGTTTAGTAAATGATTTTCACTTCCACCATAATGGAAAACATAGCGCTATAGGTACCAAAAACTATGTGGGTTATTCACTAACTAGGCTTACAGTATCTTTTGTCTTTGATGCATGTGTAATTTATCACATGTATATGCATTATTGGGGATGAAAGCACTAACACTGAGAGGGATTTGAGTTAATGAGGCCCATTAAACATTGTGTTAAATATAAGCTAAAGACATACTAGCATGGAAATGTGAAGATATCCAAAAAGCAGCTTCCTCCTTTAAAAACAAAATATATAATGTGATAATATGATTACATATTGACAAAATCTGTAATATTTCAGCAAAGAAAATAAGTACAGTTTTATCTTTAGTTTGTTACCACATGTAACCATTACCGCATCTAGATGGGGAAGGTATCATTTTCAAACACACAACTTGTGCCAGGTAAGACGTTACGTTTTCAGTTACAATGTGGCTGGAGTTTGTGTGTGGTTCCACCTGCTCACTGTGACAACAAGGTGTTGCTTTAGATCGATTGTGCAATTACCGGCTTTACACAACTAGTCTTACTTAATCAATGATTAACCTAATACTGACTGACTGCAGCAAATCTGCATTCTAAGCTGCATTTTTCCCTTCAGCAAATCTGCCTCCATGCGTTTCTTCCCTGTGAATTCTGGGCTCAGCAGCGAGCTTTTTCCTGACGAGAGAAAGATATTTTTCTCCCAGGCAAAGGCTCCCATCATGATTAAAGATAATGTAATTGTAGTAATTCTGATCCAGTAATTGCTTTAATGCTTATTTCACTGTTTAACTACCAGACTCTATCTCAGGGGAGTACTATAATTAAGGAAAAGCACCAAAAATGAATTATGTCAGAGATGGAAAAACTCAACAGAATTGAATGTGTGCCACCATGACTTTTGAATAGAACAACAGGGTATAATATGAGATGGCAGTGTGGTTTTAACTGGGTGTTTTGAGGCAGGAGTTAAACCCAAAGCGTGCCCATATTTTAGTTTACGGTCATGCATTTGTATGAAAATGTTTACCAAGAAAAAGAGAGCGGTCAGTTCCTTCAGCACAGGGTTGATGAAGGATAATGCTGATTGTATGTATTCTGTTACTTGCTACCGCTTTCTGATGTCTTGGAACACCTAAAAATCACACCTGTTTTGCATATGAAAGTGAGAGGGGAGCACAGTTTTGCTGGACTGTATGAAAACACTGGGACCGTGGGCTGTGAATGGCTTCCAGCCCTTGAAAGCCTACATCACCCCCAGCCAATAAGACACTGACAACGACCCTGTCCTTAAAGGCGCATCACAGCATGCTTAGCAGTTGTATTCTGTCTAAACTATTATCTCATCTCCTTGCTGCCTCACACCCACAGATGCTAAGTGTTGTGCATACTGCAAAATGGATTCAAAACAACAGCCCCTGCAGGTCATGACCCAGCTGACTGATATGGATGCGTACGGTAAAACCTCCCTCTAATGAATGCGAGTGGATTCACGCCCACCGGCCCCCATCAGTTTATTAAATTGCCTTTTGTTTATCAGCAGTCTGAAACCCGAACACAACCCACGGGCCCGCCAGCGCGACGGCCTCAGCAGCGATGCTAACATCAGCGGATCCAGCGAGCAAACGCCCTTTCGCTCACAGCGTGCTACGAGTGGCTGCAGGTTGCCATCAGGACATCTTCTTTGGGCAGAACCGGGACGGGAAAGAGACCCGAACCTTTGTGCTTCGCTCCTCTGGATGGCCTTGACCCTGACTAAGCATGATATTGAGTCAAATGGTGATTTCACAGGAGATGGGATCAGTCTTATCTGTGGCGCTCATGCGAGTCTGGAGGTACCTGAAAAGGTAACTGCTGGTGTAGGAAACCAAACCAGAGCCTATGGACAGGCTATATACATGGTTCCTTGGGTATATTGTTCCTATATAATTAAATAATTGAATAAAAAATCATTTTTATTCAGCTCATTTAAAAAATGTTTTTTTCAAAACCACATCATTTACACATAAAAAACTCAAGCTCTGATAAAACCCATGAAGTCAAAAATATCCAACAGAGAGATTTTAATTGAATTCATCTCCCAGCTCTTAATCCCAAAACAACAAAATAAAACACCAGCACACACCTGACAGTGCAGACTGGAGCATCTTTATCCTGCAGTAATAAGATTGCCCTTTTCTGCTGTGTACAACAACTATTTACAACAAAACAGGCAGCTTCCTCTCCTGACACTTCAGACCCTGAGTGGAGCTAACCAGACATTTCTTCGTCTTCGACAGCAAATGACGTCCGTGCCTCTATTCTTAAAAAGAAATTTGCTTTAATCCCTAGGATCACTCAACGGTTGCTCTTTTTTTTTCCCAAAACCCTGCCAAAAGCCAGCCTAGTTTCTAATTTCATCCTGCCGGTGTCCTCACGTGTGCAGGTAACCCCCTCCCGCGGTCTCTGCCCCATGGAAGCCACCCCCACGCAGGTCACCTTGCAGGAGTTATATTTTCATCTGTGTGACATTGATGCATGTGGGCAGATGGCTGAGAATGCAACGCCATCGCTCGACACAACGTGTGACCTACTTATAGGGAGGGGGGGTGTGGAGAGGGGGGCAGCCAGCAGCCTCCCTTGGAGTATAAGGCGCAGAGGAAAAAAAAAAAAAGCCTTTGATTAAAAACGCAATCTCACGTTGTCAGCGGCGTGTCCGCACTGGGGCGCGGGTGGCCTGCCGGACACCGCGGCTCGCGTTCCGGCTCGCGCCCCAGGTCTTCGACACGCGACCGCCTCGGCCTGCCGCGGACGGGGTGACAAGCATGACACCTCTTTATCGCCCGGCCAAGGTAATTAAAAGTTATGAAGTTATGGGGGTGAGCGGAGGCCATGTGGCCGAGACTGATCTCAGATCAGACCTCTGCTCACCTGCTGGGCCCAAGATACTCTGTTCTACATAATAATAATAAATAATAATGACAACACTGATAATAATATTATTAATCACGATAATGATAGTTATGATGATGATGATGATGACTGATGGACAACATGGACAATCAAAAATATGCAAAACAGTAATTTAAAAAAGTAAAATAGCACAGCAATGCAAAGGGTTTGAGAAAAGAAGGGGGACCCTCTGGGGCAGCGGGACACAGTATTCCAGAGTAAGGGAGTGAATAAAAAATAGCACAATCCCCCAAGCAAACAGCCGCGGCCTGGATATAGACAAGAGTGTGGTACTGCTGACCTGGGGACAGACAGGAGTGTGGTACTGCTGACCTGAATACAGATAGGAGTGTGGTATTACTGACCTGGGAACAGACAGGCCTGTGGAAATGCTGCTCTGAGTAGAGTCAGAACTGTGGTACTGCTGGTCTGATTACAGATAGCACCGTGGTATTGCTGACCTGGGAACAGATAGCCCAGTGAAACACCTGCTCTGAGTAGAGTCAGGAGTGTGGTACCGCTGACCTAGGTACAGACAGGAATGTGGTACTGTTGATATGGTTACAGATAGGACTGTGGTACTGCTGATCTGGGAACAGACTGGAGATTAGTACTGCTGCTCTGAGTACAGTCAGGAGTGTGGTATTGCTGATCTGGGAACACACAAGAGTACGGCAGTGCTGACCCGAGTACAGACACAGGTGTGGAGCTGCTGAGCACACACAGGAGCCTGGTACTGTGTGACCTGAGCAATGATCTGGGGGGGGGGGTTGTGAACGTGGAGAGCTTCTGTCACAAGCACTTCCAACTTGTTCCTTAGGTCAGAGTCAATGTAAAATACACATAAAACTTTCTTTAATTTCCGAGAGAGATGCTTTCAAAGCACAGTTAGCCCAGAGCAAACAACCCTTCAACTGCAGACGATGCCACTGTGAGGCAGCTCTGAGATTCTTCTTTAATCCACAGAGAGGAAGAGATTAATCTGCAGCACACACCACCCACCTATACGCTCACATAAAGTATATGTACAACCTATTTGGTATCTACAAGCAATCAGCAAGCTACAGAAGCAGAAAATTGTTGTTCTGCTGAGTGGCAATTCTTGGAGCTGCCATAGTTCCAGTGACATGGTAGTCAGGAGATGGGACTGAACTCTGTAACACACCTTGGTAGGATCACTATATGCCTTCAAGGTCATGTCATACATGTCACACACATATGACCTTATAGATTTTGTGTTCCCTGCTAAGCATATATGACCACCATTTTTCATTTTAGGAGAAACATAATATAATACATTTCCCTGCCTTCCTTTTATTAGCAGATGCTGCAGGTCCCTGTGGGAAGTCAGAAAGTCACAGTGAAATTGACCCACTTGAATAATTACGAAGAACTCCTGAATGTCTCAAACTGAGCAAAAAAAAAAGAGAAACACAGCCTCTCTCCATTTTTCATCCACACAGGTCACTGGATATTGCTTCAAAGGTGCACTCCTCTCTCTGGCATTGTATTAAGATTACTAATGATCAGCTTTAGAAATGCTAATTAACATTGAGAGCAAAGGTCTCCACTGCGCTGACCTACAGTATAAGTGTTTGAAATATAAGTATAAGAAAGAGGAAGGATTGTTCCATCAAAACATAAAAACAGCACCATGCATGTACAGCACACATGCACACATCACATTTAATCTTATTATATTATCCCTTTATGTCTTTGCTCTATGTCATTTGCTTTAGCATGTACTCCGCATTTGACTGGGCGACCTTGAAAAATCTGTTCCACGCGGTCTAGTTTTAGTTTTGACAAGGGCCAGTCAGTCTTTAAATATTTCTTCCCTCAAAAGGTTCACCATCCGTCAACAAACCGCTCACAGTTTGTGGCAAACTTAGAAAGAATCTGCAGAATGGTGACCTCATTCAACACTTGTCCTAATTTTGAACTGCCATCGAGGGAAGAGCGGAACTTCAGAACTAAATTGAGAGCGAATTTTAATTTGTCCCCTTCCCGTGTCTCAGCACTAGTTAGAGAGCTGGCATAACCTTACTTGCTCTTTTTTAAAGGGCATCCAGAGCTGTTCCTCAAAATGCTCAGTACTTTACCATGCAGCTGTCATTCAAGCCATGTTCATTTTTTGGTCATCATAGTCAATAAATATCCGAAGACACACCCCAGAGACAATGATTAAAAAAAGGCTTGGCATGTCCAACTAAAAAAATTCCCCCAGGTTTTTATTTTTATTTTAAAGAACCATATTATGTGTAATTAACATGGAAAATATTGTCTTGAACAGTATCTAAGGCTTTTCCCATAACCGCTTTTTTATTTTGAATAATATTTGGTTTGAAATTTTCTAGGATAATACACTGCCTTCAGAACAACCATAATAGCTATTTCAACCTCCACCACAGGAGCATACACACTGTGCTTGCGAGTGATCCACCACATAACTTTTAGATTTTTCTTTGGGTAAGGAGTGTTGAGATCTAGGCATAGAATTCTACTTCTGGGAACTGACAAATAAACTAAACAGGTGTGTTATGACATCCATGGTGAATCATGAGTGATTTTGCAGTCCTAATACCCGCAGATAGCTCACTCCACCACTAGGCGGTAAGAGAGGAAAAGAGGCAAGTTCGGGGTGCACGACCTCGGCGGGTACGGATTGCCGGGGGACCAGAGATCACCGAGCGCTGAGTCTGCGCTGGTGTGTAGGGCTTGCAGCTGCTCTGAATCAGCTGAAGTGGTTTGGTGGCACTTGCAGGGAGGCTGGCCAGCAGAGAGCTGCGGTCGTCCGGTTGACACACAAACAGATATTAGACATGGCCTTAGCACACATGTAACAGTGCCTTCCATGAAACATTCTAGAAGTTACATCGGAACACTGCTAAACAAGGACAGCTTGTTCAGAGTAGCATGAGAGCAGGACGTTCCGAACGACAGCTTTATACTTTTTCGCATTCTCTCCCCCCCCCCCCCCCCCCTCACTTAAACAGCCATTTCTATGCACATTAACAACACCAGCAAAGGCGAGGATTGTGTACGGCGAGGAGAATTAGTCTAATTCATTTTCCAGGGCGAGCCGTCTGGTGCTCTTTCCCGCCGCTATCTGACGGGATCTACTCCACCAGACTGTTTCTGTTTTTCGCTGATGTATTGAGGTTGGCAGGGTCTGCAGGCATCTAAACATCAGATAAAGATACAAAGAGATTATATGCAACGGTTTCTCCAGGAAAGATAAACTAAGAACCTGCTGGTGGTATAAGAGTGTACTGCTGAGCACCTCCCCAGGAGTCTAACTTGACTCATAGTTGTCAGATAAATGATACAGGAAAACGTGACAATACAAAATACACAGAACTGGGAAACTTTATTCAGTGCTGCCTGACAAAGTCCACAAGGACAAAACGTGCTGTGTGCAAATGCCTGAACGGCTCAGTGCAGGGAGACCTGTTCTGTCATGTCAGTGATCCTAAGACCGCAGTCTGAAGGACAGAGAATTGTACAATATATCAACAATATGTGTACACCTGCTGTAAATACTGTATGGCAATTGCTGCCTTTATTGCAATTTATTGGTAGAAATGTCTCTTGCATAACCCTTGACTAAGGTGATTATCTGGAACTGCATCAGTAAATACTCAGCTGTGTAAATGGAGAATACATTATGCAGGAGTTATGTGAGTTGCTCTAAGTTACCAAACACATAAATCATCTAATAAAGTTTACATCCGATCTTGTAGATGCAACTACACCTTCAGGGTGTAACCGCTTCCAGACTCATTTGGTTATGAATATTGCATATTAAAAAACTAATGAACAATAGTGAATGACACAAAACTAATGAAAACAATATGACTGATATTGGCCCACTCTGCTGTGCAGAAGCAATAAGCTTTTGGAGCACTAATTTTCCAGAGGTATCTAGTGACCATGAGAAAAATTTCAAGGCTACCACACATTCAGAATAAGTAAAACACATCTGGAAACAGGATTTGCGAGCTTGCATTTGTGGAAAACTGGATTTTATGTAGTCTGTGTGAAGGATGATATTGCAGAACAACACAATATCAACAGCTGCTGCAAAGATGTTGTGACAATGAGGAAAATGGCTGTTCTACTGTCATGCTACAACATTTTCACTCTTAGCTGCTAAAGAGCATTCCAGCACCGCTCATCTGAACACTCTAGCCCTTATCTGGCATCAGAACCAAAGACAATAATATTTGTTCTCCATTCCAGCCGCTTTTCTCTCTCTCTCTCTCTCTGTCTGTCTCCCTTCCTCTATCTCCCCATCGGCATCAGTGTCACGCGGCCTCGTCTCCAAATTAGCAGATTGCGAGGGGGAGATGCGTGTTGCCGTGGCAACGGCACACCGCTCCCCATTGGCGGGTCGGTCCGTTAACTTGTGCGGCGGCATCGCCCTGTTTGGGGGGGGGGGGGGGGGGTTGCTAAGCGCAGGACCCCTGACAAGATTTCGCTGTGTTTCTCTGGGGACGCCAGCTGAAATAGGGGTGACGCTCGTCGCGGAACCCCACTGTCCCCCGCCGTCCCCTCTTGTGTCGTATTGAAACAGGGCAAGAAAATGTGTAGCGTGTTATCGAACCGGCTCGTAAGGTAACTGTAAGCTTGTGAACAAATGAACGGGTTCATAAGAGTTTCTGCAGTCTTCGCTTGCGGATTTTCTGAGAAATAACAGAATATTGTCACATAACAGGGAGGGTAAGGGGAGTCGATACATCACAGAGCACAACCAGGTAGATGGGAACACCAGAAAACTATATCAATATTCATGTGCATGAATCAGCATGCATGTTATTACACGATTATACTTACAGCTGCTGCAGCAATTACGCACATGAACCAGATCATGTCAAATTGTAATTGAAGTTAAATGTAGTGTAAGGCCGCTCTTATGGATCATTACTCACATTTATGTTTATTCTATGATGTGAGGTAACGCTGCTTTCGTCGCAAGTTTGAGGCATTTTGTGTGTTAAAAACAGCCATCCTAGTGCTTGTTCTCACTGCACTTGTGACAAGCATGGTATGCTGATTTGTCATGAAGACCTTGTAAGTGTCTCTGATTAGGAGAGTGTGCAAAATAAACCGTAAAAAGTAAGCAAATAAAAATTAATACTATTATATCCACACTACCGAATCCTGTCCCCATATATTGTTCTAGAATTTCAGAGGTGGTCAGCTGAACCAGCATTGAGTATGAGGCACAACGCTCTCCATTCAACTGGGTGACATACACAGCTATTCCTTTTTTATAACCCTCTGAGTACTCTAACTCACAGAAGTGCTGTACCAGCTTTCCCCTGCAGAGACTTTAGATTCACATCATTTTAATAAAGAAAAACAGGAGGTTCAATTTGGCCTGTTTAACATGTTTTAAGATACATTTCACGCTGCACATACTACATATAGACCTCTTTAATATTCTCATGTTAGAGGCTGTCAGGTTCACCAAAGGCAATGTTAGAAAAATAAAGCTAGTCTGTGCTGTCCAGGTGTCATTATGAGTGGTCACTTGATTAGAATGTTAGCTGGATTCTAACACCTGTGGGCAAACACCACCGGGGTGTGACAGGAAATGCATTTCCCTGCCTCTCCAATTTCAGACCTGTCGTGCTCTCAGCATGCGGCTTTTAGGCTAAAGGATTAAATTCATCAGGCATGGATTTCGGCAGTGCTTTGCACACGGTAATTACTGAGCGGCAGTGAGGAGAAACAGCCAGGGCACTGGAAAACCCTGAAGGTTGTTGGTTTCAAAGTCCGATGTGTGACGTTGTTGCTGTGCAAATAATTTACTCTTATAAAAACCAAGGGATGCAAATGCTTTCCTGGATATTTACACAAAGACTTGGGTATTGGACTCTCAGCCTTCGTTTTTAAACTGAATGTTAACTTCCACCTGCTTCTACCTGCTTTTGCGCTAAATCAATCCATTCCAAATAGAAATATAATGATCTTTATATTGAAAATAATTATGTAAATCTCATTAGTCTTGTTACAACAACTTGGCAACAACAATCGCCAAGTAGGCTATTCAAAACAACCTCACCCTACATAGTATATGACTTCAAAATAAAGCCACCAATGTACCAAAAAAAAAAAAAAAAACTTTAGATTTTGTCAGTTTAACCCACTGCATAATCCTGCAGAATTTGTGGGTTGTTGATTCTCAAAGAGAGAGATTGTTTGTTCATTTTCCCAATGAAAATAAACCAGTATGATCCTTTGTCAAACTGCAAAAATCCGCGTCTTTCACCGCAGATAAGACCAGATGTAGCAGGCGCACACAGACGCGCCTCAGAGAGGCGGCGGGAGAGAGCACGCCGCAGCGAGAGGCGTGAATGGCGCCCGGGCCATTCACTGCGCTCCTGGCACACGCGTCAGCTCCTGTTTGTGTACACGACAGGGTAGCATCTGAGGTAAAATGGAAATAGCGGCCTTGTTTCTGTGACGGCGGGCGACGGGCCTTCGGGATAAATAAAGCTCCTCGCTGGTGTCTTCCGCCAGCCGCCCCGCGGAGTAAACGCCACTCCGCGGATGTGTGGGAGGCCCGCTTTTCATCCAGCTCACGGAGACGAGAGGAGAGGAGAGGAGAGGAGAGGAGAGCGGATCAGGAGCATGACTCACAGAAGGGAAAGCCTCCGACACACCCCCGGCCTTGTTTTCCTCATCAGATCCGGCATGTTTATGACTCATACGTTACATGATATGCGTTGCCGCCGTAGACAGCTGGCTCCCCGCGACGTAAATAAGCAAACCCAAACAGCAGCCAGCGATTCTACTACAACATGCTTTATGCTGTGTGTGCAGCACATTTTTTCCCCATGCAAATGTAATTGATATATTTATATTTGCCATTTGTGACAAATTAAGAATATTGATGCCTGCTGAAAGCATCCATTACAGTGCAACTAGAATTGAGAAACATGTATTGGTCTTCATAATGTCATGCCTTGGCGGCCTTGGCGTTCGCCTCAATCTTTCACCAAGTTCTATTTTTGTAGGAACACCCATATGCCCCTGTCCTGCAACATATTGCCTTTCAGCCATCTTCAACAATTTCATCCGTCAGGGGAAGGCTCATCTGCACCGCTTCACCCCTCTTTACGGTACTGGGATGTGCTACGGCGTATGAACAGTTTAGAAATGGAACAGGAATGGTTATTTATATAAACCAGTTTAATTTGTTAGGGGCTCCAGCCCACTGACAGTCCGATCTCTGATAAAAATACTTCCTCTTGGCGGAGAGTTAACCCTGATGGGCTGTCCTGAGACTCGGATCTCTGCAGACCGAAATGGCTATAACCGTCCATTAGCTGAAGCTCTGAGGAGCTAAAGTAGGTCAGGACAGCACATCTTTCCCCGCCTTGTACAGTTCTTGCAAAACAGAGCAAGGGGTTACTGTTAGCCTGTTAGCCATGCCCTGGTTCTGAATGCTGTCTCCATGTTTTCCTCACATTTTGAGTTACAGGGACAGCAACTCTCCAGCTGGGGATGTTGACCTGCAAAAATAACTGATACTCATTTTAGAAATAGCATCTTCAAAAATAAATTTTACTTTGAAAAAGGAAAGAAGCTCAAAAAGCATGGGGTTCAAAAAGGTCAACAGAGGCCTGAAAAAGAAGCCAATGGAGTCTGCACTCTTTTCTTGCAGACGAGATCTTTTTCCATAAAAATAAAAAAAAAAGTGATTGAGGAGTACAACTGATGGAGTGCAGATACCCAAATGCTTATTTTACTAAAGCAGGTCTGGCTAAGTACTCTGCTCAATCTTACAAGAGCAGAGACGCAATCTGGATTCAAACCCGCAAGTCTAGTCCCTTAACCCCTATGACGCACAGCCGGGAGTTGTATAACCCCACACATTGGATTGAAACATAACAAGAGACATGTTTGCCTTATTACAGTTGAGCCGTACTACAGCTACATCGGTTGCTATGTTGATAAAAATAAGAATGCACTGCATTACACAAGGCTACAACAAGTTCACTCTCACTGAAAAGCTCTTAAGATACTTTACAACTTGTAAATGTAAAAAAAAGGAAAGGTACGTAAAGGTACGTAAAGTTCAAACTCTAATCTGAGATTATGTTTACAGAAACCTAATATAAAATGCTCCTATTTTGGCCATTCACACTACACTAACATGCTAACAATTGCTAAAAATAAAATTGCTAAAAAGAAATTTGATGGAACAATAAAAATTAGGCAACATCTTACATTTGTTTTTGATGGTACACAGTATTAGCATTAGTATTCTGATGCATGCTTTCAACTTCATATGAAGAAATATATTTTGTTTTATAAATCTATGAATATGAGCAACAATAAAAGACACTATACACAATGTTCATCTCAGAAATGCAGTTTACATGACTTATTGTAAGTTTTACGGGGAACATTTCTGGAATAAAGAATGACCATGTGGAATAATAAGAAAAACATAATAAATTTAGTTAATGGGAGTAACAATGCAGAGGACTGGGACAGCAGCACGGACATTTTATGTACTATATTGATTCTGAAGCCACAGTCACTTTGCATATCTGCGTAATAAAGCATACAGCCCTACCGCAGCACTGTCGTGGGTAGTGAAAGTCCTCCGTGCAGCTGCGGCCCCATGAAGGAAAAAAAACCTTGCAGCCGCCAGGCTCTTGTTCATTCCCGGGTTGCCAGATAATGGTCTTTGAAGGATTTCATCACTACACTACACGTGGGATTTCACATACAGAGGTTTACCGTCCCAACCAAAAGCAAGCCCCTGACTGTCTGACTTCATTACTGAGCTGGCGGACATTCGCAAGATCTGCTACATGGTATGATGAATGCTTCTGCATCACTCAAACGGGAAAGGAATAAACTAAGTCTTGATAGAATGGGAAGAATAGACTTGTATTTGAATTGGGCTCAAAAACAATTCTACGGATTTCTGGCATTTTGCATGTTTTTACAGTACTGGGTGTGGGGTGGTGATGATGGTGGGGTGGTGGGCGGGAGATTCGGCAGTGTAGCATAGTGGCAAGCAGCAGGGCTCATAACTGAAAGGTTGCCGGTTTGATTCCCCATTGGGGCACTGCTGCTGTGCCCTTGGGTAAGGCACCTAAGCCACAGTTGCCCCAGTAAATATCTAGCTGTATAAATAGATAACATGCAACATTTGTAACCTGTGTAAGTGTCTCTGGATAAGAGCATCTGCCAAATGACAGTAATGCAATGCAGTTGTAGGTACTTTTTGTATAACCACACAGCGTAACGCTAAACCACTCCTGGAATGCAACCAAATGTGAATGTTATATTGTGTGTAGGTCATATTTAATTCCACATTAGTTGTCACCTTTGAGGTTGCTTACATAGTATGATTACAATGGCTAACTGTATCTAACCCTTAATAATACTTCCTGGGTAAATTGCTAAGCACTCATTAGCACATCACCAGACAGTTTGCCCTGTAATTTTCACATTAACAGTGAAACTGATTCACTTGATCGCTGACATGCTATTTAAAATATGAGAGATCTTTCTCAAAACATACGTCCTTAATTTCCATAGATCCTTGCCAAAGTGAAACAATACACATCATTCATTTAAATCCTCATCAGAATCAGAATCAGATTTATTGGCCAAGAATGTTAGCACACACAAGGAATCTGGTTCCAGCCATTGGTCAGAATTTCTTGAATTTCTCTCGGTGCCGGTGAGATTGGCCTCTTGGTCTGTTGCCATACTTAAACAGAAATGCAATTATCAGAATAACATCATTGGAATGCATGTTATAATTGCATGCAGTGGCTCTATAGATAAGAGAACTCTCCAGTAAAATGTAAATGCACAGGATATCACTGAGCTCTCAAAGGTGGATAACACCCATTACATCAAATGCAAAATGGGTATAAAACAAGAGACAAGGGGTCAACCAGGTTAATTGTACTACCTAGATGAATGTATATTATAAATAGATTCTGAAAGCAATTTTTTTCCCTTGAAAGGGTACTTATTTTTTTAAGTATACTAGATATTAATTAGGATATAGGATAATGAGCAATATTTTCCACTAACAACTATTCGCTGCATCTTCAGCTAGCAAGAATTTGGGAACTTTCTGGTTAGGTTCACTCATCAAATAGAATTGCTTTATCCTTAAAATTAAGTAAAATGTATTGTTTTTTGTTGCATAAACATTTTTTCTTGTTAATGTCCATGACCATGAAGACATAATGTTGTTTTAGAAAGAAAAGTAGCACATGCTTAAATTCTGAAATCACAGTTAAATTGAAAGGTTGCCTAAGCTATATTCAGTGCTATTGCACATTAGTTAGATATGTGTCATGATTTCAGTTAAAATGTGAAGTATCAATGTTTCAAATTATACCACAAAAGTGTTGTCATAATGTATTGCTAAATATTTCATTTAAGGGGGTCAGATGGTAAAAGCACTTATTTCAAGTGCAGACTGAGCCCTTCAGCCTGGGTTTGATCCTGGCTATGACATCAGCCAGAGATACCCGGGATCCAACAGCAGCAGAACAAACTGGCTTTGTTTCACTGGGGCTATCGGGGTGGGTAGGATGACAGGGGCTTGTTCATCCTGTCACTCAGCAGCGCCCCCTGTTGGTCAATCGGGCGCCTGCAGGTCTGCCTATATAAAGCTGCAAATGAAGTGTCTTCCACAGATTCATGTCTGCATACATTTGGCATGGGAACTACCGTGTGTAAAGAAGTGGTGGTGACATTATGTGTTTCAGAGGAGAGCACACATTTGTCTGCACAATCCAAGACTGTCAGTGGCGGATGCAACAATGGGCAGAATTTCTTTGACATAGTAGTGCATAATTTCAAAGTGTGGAAAAATGGAAAAAAGTATTGAGTATTCAAAAAAAAAATCAACTATTCTGCAAGTATATCCATTATGTTTACAGGAGAGCTTTCACAGAGTTCACATTTGTAGGGGGCTTGCATGCTCCTATCTTCATGATTTTTGCATGTTCTTGTTGTATCTATGTGGAGTGCATATGTTTTCCTTGAGTGCCAGTATTTTTGCATATTCTCCATGTATGTGGTTTTACATGTTCTCTGACATGCTGTCTAGACTGATTGATATCTCAACAACACAAACAGACACACACACACCCACACACATACACACACAGGGTGTGTATGAGTGAACCTATCCAGGGAGTGGTCCTGTTTTTCACTACATTCCTTCTGAGCCTGGATTTGGCTCAAAGCTGCCCTCTACAGGAGAAAGTGCATAATTCACAGTTTTCACAGACTAAATATTACTCCCAAACAAGAACAAAAATACAGATTAATACGTAACAGTCAACATTATTCAAAGCTGATGTGAGTAAAACACTTACTGGTCAAAATGTCTTCAGCTCAGTCAAATGCTGCTGACTAAATGCAGCTGGGTAAAGCTTTTTCCTGATTTAGGTTTTTATGTAGCAAATAAAACCGTTCCACAACGTACACGTTCTCAGCAAACGGGATAAAACTGAATTGATACATTTGTTCTGCTAATGCGCACACAAAGTCCGGAAGACTAATGGTCCTGTGTTTGCCTCAAACTTCTAATTTTCCGAGTGGAAAACAACAGACGCAGGAGCATTTAACATGTTTATGTCAGTACAGCTGAGCCTGTGATGCATTCCAGGCTCACTGAGCAACAGGGAGAGGGTTAATGAAAGCATTCACACAAACTCGTCATGCTTATACGACGTCATCAATTCCCCCTTCAACTTCCACGCCGATAATACCCGTCAATGACGTATCAGGTCTCTGGGTGCCAGTGCAGACGACCAAAAAAAAAAAAAAAAAAATCTCACCGGCAGCAGGTTTTTTGGATGAGGTGGAAGTTGGAAGGGGGGAAAGAGACGTTCAGAAACAGCATTCGCTGAGATGCGATTAGCCGCTACGCCTCGTTACGTAAGGAAGGTGTTAGGCAGGTCTGCGCACCGCTGGAGCGCTCCCTTCATTCTCCTGTCAACGGTCACGGTCACAGCCCACGCCACGCAACAGGAAGGAACAGACACTGACAGAGGAGGCGGCTGCAGGGTGCGGAGGTGACAGACAGGGGGCGAGAGAGAGACAGGGGGGGATATGCGCTGCAGTCAGCGCTGTTAGGGTTACATTTGGACAGTGGTTCTGTGGAGGAAGCGCATTCAGTCCGTAAACCTAAAGCGCAGCTGAACGTGTTACTGCTCTGACAGTAATGAAATGACTGTTTAACGCTGGAATGCAACGTGGCTTACCTTCCTCATCGCCTGAACACCCCTCCTATAATAATAATAATGACAGTGATTGTAATACAAACCACACTCTTCACATGTCAGCTGATGCTCACCTCATGAATGTGGTAATGCTATGAGCTACGAGTGCAACAAAGTAAATGT